>NC_045438.1:167483286-167483383 GCF_002776525.5 Piliocolobus tephrosceles | reverse complement strand
CTGGGGATGGTTTTTGTTTTCAGCAGGTGATGGAGGTGGGCGTCAGCAGGGCTGAGTCCTGGAGATGGTTTGTGGCCTCTGCAGGTGACGGAGGTGG
>NC_045438.1:167444154-167483276 GCF_002776525.5 Piliocolobus tephrosceles | reverse complement strand
GCTGAGTCCTGGAGATGGTTTGTGGCCTCTGCAGGTGACGGAGGTGGGCGTCAGCAGGGATGAGTCCTGGGGATGGTTTTTGTCAGCAGGTGATGGAGGTGGGCATCTGCAGGGCTGAGTCCTGGTGATGGTTTGTGTTTTCAGCAGGTGATGGAGGTGGGCGTCAGCAGGGCTGATTCCTGGTGATGGTTTGTGTTTTCAGCAGGTGATGGAGGCGAGCCTCGGTGGGGGTGAGTCCTGGTGATGGTTTGTGTCCTTAGCAGGTGTTGGAGATGAGCATCTGCAGGGCTAAGTTCTGCTGACTCGCCCTTTGTTTGTGCCCTTGAAAGGCTGCGGTGATAACGGCACTTCACCCTGTGGCCCTCTATGTGGAACACAGCATCCCTGTCTAATCATGAGGGAAAAGGCAGACAAATCCCCATTGAGGGAGATCTGAGCAGGACCTGAGCAGTGCTCCTGTCAACTCTCAAGGTCTCGGAAACAAGAGAAGTCTGAGAAACTGTCACAGCCAAGAGGAGCCTGAGGAGATGGGACAACTAAATGTAACGTGGTGTTGGGACGGGATCCTGAGGCAGAAAATGAAAATTAGGCAAACTATAAGGAAATCTGAATCAAATACAAACTTTAGTTGATGATAATGTGTCAATATTCCTTCCTGAATTGTACCAAATGAACTCTATAACTGTAAGGAGAAACAGGCTGTGAGCTGTAGAGAACTCCCTATGTCATCTTTGAGTTTTTCTGTAAACCTAAAACTATTCTAAAATAAACAGTGTATTTTAAATAATGAAATAAAAACAGTTAAATGTGTCCAAGAAGTGCAAAGCAGCATCAATAATAGCTAATATTCACTGAGAAGGTGCTCTGTACCTGGCACTGTTCTGAGTATTTTACAGAGATTAATTTAACTGATCCCCATTACAACCTTGTGAGGTAGACGCTATCACCATCCTTGTTTTGCAGCCCAGGGAACTGAGGCACAGAGCTGCAGAGGTTCTCACCTGGGATTTCAGAGGTCCTGGGGGTGGAAACAGGCTTAGAACCCAGGCAGGTGGGCTCTTGGCCACCACACTGTCCTGGTGATCAGGTGCTGAAGGAACCTGCTGCACAAGAAGCAGCCAGAGGGTGGAGCCATCCTGAGGCCTGGGGGTTAAACCCAGGTCCAGTGCTTCCACTCTTGGCTGAGTCATTGCTACCAGCCACACATGTGGTGAGAAACAATAAAACTGAACAAAATCTATGAGCCCCTGGACAGCAGGCAGTGCAGGACCATGGCCCCAAAGAGCAGGGAAAATGAGCTAAGCCACGCTTTCAACCTGGCCATCTCCCTGAAGGTACTTTCTAGGTCGCTCGGGCAGATGAGCACAGACACAGCCCAGCACTCCTGCTGCACTGAAGAGGTGATGGGAGCACTGCTCAATGCCTGGGACACTGGGGCAGGCACTGGAGATGAGGAACGGGAGGGCCCCGGGGTCTGCGGACTTCAGCTGTGTGTCCTCAGCTCATGGCTGGGCTGTGCTTTGCACAGGTGTGATACCATGAGGCCCCTGAGAGCAAGCAGCCACTGTGGGTCTGAGGGGGCCACTCCAGATCCCAAGGACACAGGGACCCACTGGCTGGCGAGACTGCAGGGAGGACGTGGGGCATTCAGATGAGGCCCCAGGAGCAAGGACTACACACCTGAGAATGGTCCACAGACCAGAATAAGCACAAAACTCCGGTGAAGAATAAAACAAACAACACACAACTCCAGTAAAGAACAAAACATTCAACTCCAGTTAAAAATAAAACAAAGCCTGACAAACTCATGAGATTGCCAGAAGCTGAACTGTCTGTCAGAGTGAAGTTTTAACACCCATTAAAGAAAGACAACGTAATCCCAAATCTTTGCAAGGCATTGCCTATTACATCCAGCATGATGTTGTACACACACACTCCCTACAAGTTAAGGGGGAATTCAAGAACTGGAAAGTGTGCCTGAAATTTCAAAAGTGCTAAATGACTTAATAACACATTGGAAAGAATAGAAGGAAGTATAGTAAACTCAAAGATAGTCAGTACAAATGATCGCATTTGAGGAACAAAAAGGGAAAAGTTTTTAAAAATAAACAGAGGCTCATCGATATTGGAGACCTACATGCACTGTAATGTGAATGTAATAGATTCACAAAAGACGGGCTGGAATAAAAAAGCATTTGAAGGAATAGTGGCTGAAATTGCCCCAAATTTATTTAAATAACAATAACTTTTTTATGTTTGCAAAGCTCTTCAAACATCAAGCCAGGTAAATACAAGAAAATCACATCTAGGCACATAAATAGTCAAATTCTGGAAATATACCATAAAGACGAAATGTTAAAAGCAGTCAGAGAAAAACGTGTTTCCCACAAGCAAACAGTGTCCTTGGATTAATCTGTTCTCATGCTACTAATAAAGACATACCAGAGACTGGGTAATTTATAAAGAAAAAGAGGTTTAATGGACTCACAGTTCCACGTGGCTGGGGAGGCCTCACAATCATGGCAGAAGGCAAAGGAGGAGCAAAGTCATGTCTTACATGGCGGCAGGCAAGAGAGGAGGAGTAGGGGAACTGCCCTTTATAAAACCATCAGATATCCCGAGACTAATTCACTCTCATGAGAACAGCCTGGGAAAAACCCACCCCCATGAATCAATTACCTTCCACCAGGCCCCTCCCATGACACAAGGGGATTATGGGAGCTACAATTTAAGATGAGAGTTGGGTGGGGACACAGCTGAACCATATCAGTCCCAAACGAGAAATGACGTCTCATCAACATCAATGGAGTCTTGTGAACAGTACAATGCTGTCTTTGAAGTGCTAAAAAGAAAAATGAAACTGCCAACCTAAAATCAAATGTGTATATATATACATACACATATATATGTGTATATACACACACAAACATATATGTATATATTTATAACATGACCTATTTGGATTAATTCTAGGAATGTAAGTTTAGTTTAATATTCCAAAGTCTATCAACAGAATTCAGAATTTTACAGAATAAAGGAGAAAATCATATGATCATCTCCATAGATGTAGAGAAAAAACATTTGATAGAACTAAAAACTTGTCCATGTCCTCCACTCCCAGCAAACCAGGGATGTACAGGTGCTTCTACTGCTGCCAGCACCCTTAATTAATATATTGGATGCTTTCTCCCTGAGGTCAGGGAAGGTAAATGTGTCCAGCATCACCGTGTCTATTCAACATTGTACTGGAGATCCTAGCCAGTGCTCTAACGCAGAAAGATAGATAAAAGACAAAGTTTGGGAAGGAAGAACCGAACTGTGTACATAAGGAATCCTGGAGAATTTACACAAAGCTACTGGTTTGATACATGGATTCAGCACATTCACAGGAAACTCACCAGAAAGCTAATACACAAAACTCATTTGGGGCCGGGCACTGTGGCTCACACCTGTAATCCCAGCACTTTGAGAGGCCGAGGTGGGTGGATCATGAGGTCAAGAGATCGAGACCATCCTGGCTAACACAGTGAAACCCCGTCTCTACTAAAAAGTATGAAAAATCAGCCAGGCATGGTGATGGGCGCCTGTAGTCCCAGCTACTTGGGAGGCTGAGGCAGGAGAATGGTGTGAACCTGGGAGGTGGAGCTTGCAGTGAGCCAAGATCACACCACTGCACTCCAACCTGGGCGACAGAGTGAGACTCTGTCTCAAAAACAAAACAAAACAAAACAAAAAAAAACCCCAACTCATTTGCATTTTTATTTTCTAGCAAGTGATAAGAGGAACATTAAATTTAAAATGTACGATTTGCAGTAACATCTAAAGCATTACATAACTGGGAATTGATGTAAGAAAAGATATGCAAAATCACTACACTGAAAAATACAAAGCATTGTTGACAGAAATTGCCCAAGACGTATGTGAGTGATGAAATATATCATGTTTGCTTTGCAAGACTCAATGCTGCAGGATGCCAAGCCTCCCCAAGTTGATCTGCAGGGTCAATACAATCCCTGACCAAATTTTCAGCTGTTTTTTTAGAGATACTGAGAAGCGGATTCTCAAATGTATTTGGAAATGCAAAAGAATATGCAAAACGAATACTTTCTAACACAAGTAAAAACACTGTACTTTTTTTCAGGGGCAGGGAGATGGGTATAGACTAGGAAATGTATGAGGAAAACTTCTGAATCCTGGCAAATTTTCACATCCGAGCTGGGTGGTGGTTAAATACAGGCATAGATGTAAATAAGCATCCATCAAACTGTACAATTACAATTAATGCACCTTAAACAATGTAAACGTAACTCAAGACAAAAACTGACAATGGAAGAATCAATTTAAAATGTCACAATGTGATTTTAAAACATTTAGCACTAATCCACAATGAATATACTGCATGAAAAACCTCTGATATAACCCTAAAGAAACACTTAAAGGAAATTTATAATCCTAAATAATTATGTTAGAAAAAATAATTAACGGTCTCATATTCTTATTCCAGAAATTAGGACAAGAGCGACTAAACAACTATGGAAACAAGAAGGAAAGAAATTGTGATCAGAAATCATTGAAATAAAAAAGAAAACAATAGCACAAAAGATTAAAATGGAAAAATCTGTTGCTTGGAATAGGCTCATGATATAAACAGCCCCCTAGCAAATATTATCAGAAACGTATAGAGAAGCAATATACAGAAGAGAGAAGGGAAAAAGTCCATACTAAAATATTAGAACTGGAAAGGTCAAGGGAAGTGTAAACACAGTTGAGACTGAAATCACAAGCAAATACAAATGAATCTTAAGCAAGTTAATGTGATCATGGAGGTGGAACGGGAAATTTCCGGGAAAGGAAACCACCAACACATGTTGTGAAAGGTGCACTAAAAAAGTGGAATCTATTAGAAGTTCAGCAAACATGACAGAATAGTGAAACTCTAGAAACATCCCTGTTAGAGTCCTATCTCTGATGTGTCCCAGACAAGGAAAGAAACAAGAGTTATAAGAAATGGAAAGGAAAAAAATGTAACCACATTATTCCGTGAGTATTTACAAGATAGTTCACTAAGGTTGCTGAACAAAATATGACAGCTGAAAAATGATAAAATCCCCATATATCATCAATATCAATCAGAAAGTCTGAAGAGCTAACAGGACAAAAATCCCAGCCACAATCACTTCAGGAACTATTATTTAACTTAATTTTGTACTGCCAAGGATAATTTTTAATTATTTATTATTTGCTAAGTGCCGACAAAGTTTGTTGGTTGGTATAGGCAGGAGAATGGCATAAACCTGGGAGGCGGAGCTTGCAGTGAGCTGAGATCTGGCCACTGCACTCCAACCTGGGCGGCAGAGCGAGACTCCATCTCAAAAAAAAAAAAGTGTGTTTTAGTTGGTTTATTATACATGGATCTCCTCAGTAACTTATCCACCAAAAGCTAAAAGAATCTTTTCAGAGATCAAATTATGCAGACATAGGGTCTTTAAAACAAAACTTTTTTTATTATCCTTTAAGTTCTGGGATACATGTGCAGAACGTGCAGGTTTGTTATGTAAGTATACACGTGGCATGGTTGTTTGCTTCACCCATCAACCTTTTATCTATGTTAGGTATTTCTCCTAATGCTTCCCTCCCCTAGTCCCCCATCTCCCGACAGACCCTGGTGTGTGATGTTCCCCTCCCTGTGTCCATGTGTTCTCATTGTTCAACTCCCACTTATGAGTGAGAACATGTAGTGTTTGGTTTTCCGTTCCTGTGTTAGTTTGCTGAGAATGATGGTTTCCAGCCTCATCCATATCCCTGCAAAGGACATGAACTCATCCTTTTTTATGGCTGCGTAGTATTCCGTGGTGTGTATGTGCCACATTTTCTTTATCCAGCCTATCATCGATGGGCATTTGGGTTGGTTCCAAGTCTTTGCCATTGTGAACAGTGCCACAATAAACATACGTGTGCATGTGTCTTTATAGTAGAATGATTTATAATCCTTTGGATATATACCCAGTAATAAGATTGCTGGGTCAAATAGTATTTCTAGTTCTGATCCTTGAGGAATGGCCACACTGTCTTCCACAATGGTTGAACTAATTTACACTCCCACCAACAGTGTAAAAGTGTTCCTATTTCTCCACATCGTCTCCAGCATCTGTTGTTCCCTGATTTTTAATGATTGCCATTCTAACTGGTGTGAGATGGTATCTCATTGTGGTTTTGCTTTGCATAGAGTCTCACTCCAATGCCCAGGCTAGAGGGTAGTGGAGCCATCTCAGCTCACTGCAGCTTCAACCTCCAGGGCTAAGGTGATTCTCCCACCTCAATTTCCTGAGCAGCTGGGGTTAAAGGTGCATGCCATCACGCCGGGCTAGTATATTTTTTGTATATCTAGATATATTTGTAGATATGATGCTTCACTATGTTGCCCGGGCTGGTCTCTAAGTCCTGGGCTCAAGTCCTACCTCAGCCTTTCAAGGTGCTGGGATTACAGGCCTGAGTTCAGCCCAGAAATTATAGTATGGGAAATATGAAACCTCACTGGAGGAAAACTGTGCAAGCCGCGAAGCGGATGAAGTTATTTGTAATAAATAAAACTGACAAGTACTCAGAATATTTTTAAAAAATACTTCTTCAAAGAGATAAGAAAAGGAAAAATAAAGAACAATAGAAAAATGGCAAAAAAAAAAAAAACTAAAAAAGAATTCAAAGAGGACAAAATCCAAACAGCCAATGTACATGTGAAGATCTTTGAGCAAATGCAAATTAAAATGAGGCACTGTCCACATTGAGTCCATTGGCCGGCTGGCACCTAACAGTGGGTGTGGTGCAGGGCTTGGTGGGTGATCTCCGTTTCCACATTAATGTGCTTGAGGTTCATCGACATTTGCTTGTGATTTCAGTCTCAGTCGTGCGGGGAACAGAGCTCTTAGAGTGTTCAGTTATAGTGCACATTGTTACGACTTTGAAATCACTTGGGCAATATCTGGTGAAATTAAAGCTGAATATTATCCACAGCTTAGAAGTCTCACCTCCAGGGACATATCTTAGAGAAATCTTGTACCCCGAACCAGGAGATTAGTATGAGAATGTGCATAATGATGACGTTTTCATGGAATTGATAAACTGTAGTTTTGTAATCACACAGTTTTGAAATAAAGTGAGTGAACTGGGTCTACATGTATCTACCTGGAAAAATTTCAAGTGTTAAATTTTTAAAAAGCAAGTTATAAAGTGTTTCATGCCATGTAATCCAATATACGTAGTATTTAAATACACGGAAGAGTTCATAGGTTTTGAACACATACGTATGTATTAAAAGCCAAAAAATATACATGGATGAAGCCACACCAACTTGAGTGGAGAAATTGTGTCGAGGGGACAGGAAATGGAGACAAAGAGGTTTATATGTAGTTACCTGTATTTATGATGCTTTATTATTATTATTTTTTAAAAAGCCTGCATCCGTGTAGTAAATATTAGCTTTTGTTCGACCTCAGTAGAAGGTGGTAGTTGTTACTGTATTATTCTGCTTTTCTGTATGTTTGAAATGTTTCAGAACTCAAAATAAGGAAAAAAATGTAATGCAGTAACTAAGTGTAATTACTATTATTAATTAAGGATGTGAAAGATTCTCAGAAGCAAAATCTTAGGGACTCTTATCTAATCACTGAAGACACATTTCTCTGCAGTCTAAACAGTGCACCGGGCATTGGACTTACAAAGCGAAGATGACATTGGCCCTGTCCTTGACTCCTGAACAGGATAGAAAGGGGACCCGCAAGTTGGCAGCCATTGTGGTCATGGCATGTGGGTCAGATGTCAAAGAGCTCTGTACAGGAGTTGTAAGGAAAATTTCACCAAGGAAAAGATAAAAACCAAATCCTGCAGGATGCGTAAGTGCCAACCCAAGGGACCAGGCAGGCCTGGGGGAAGGATGCGGGAGCAGAGCCTCCTGCAGAAAAGTGGATGTCTGAGCTATTCAGTGAGCATTGCTGCAGCCCCCTCTGTGTGCCAGGGACTCTGCTAGGAAGGTGGGGAACAGAACAGCTGGGGTCCCTAACCTCACAGGACTCATCGCCCACATTAAAGGTTCAGCATGTGCAACGTTCTCCACAACTTGTAAGGCTGTCTCAGAGGCAAAGTGCAGGAAATAGAGGCTCAACTCTGTCTCCTGTGCTTCTGCATTGGGGATTGGTAATGCAAGGTTTGGGGAATGCTGGTCAACACAGAATACCTGCGTGACTTGTCATCAAAGCCCTTGGGTGCAGGAGTAACACAAGAGAGAAGTTGTGAGGTGGGGAGAGCTGGTTTACTACCCTACAAGGCAGCTGTGTGCAAATTAGGAAAATGAGTCCTGTCTGTCCAGATTTAGAAAAGCATCCCTTTGCCTGGGCACACAGCAGAGTACAGAATGGACTTCAGCCTGCTGTCTTTGTTCAGTGCAGGAACTGTGCAACTGTACATGATCATCCTGAGCAGAAGCTCCGTGAACCCCGCTCAGGCAAAATGGATGAATGGCACATGCCTCTTTGTTGTGGGTGTGTGCGCCGTGGCCACATGGAGGCTGGAGAGATGGCCCACAAGGCTCTGGATCCGCTCCAGCCTTGTCCTCACACGGGCCCCAGCGATGCCCTTCAGGGGACACTGGCGGGGCTTCTGCTCCGTCCTCCTGGAGAGGCAGGTCACCCGGTGTCTGTCAGTCCACTGCCAAAGCCCTACAGGAATCTGCCAGAGCAAAGGGGAGAGTGTAAGTTTTATTTGGAGTCACAAAAAGATGTGACAGCGAAGAGGAATTTGACCTCCACGGGAAGTATGAGGAGACAGCATGAAAGAGGCCTGGAAGGGTATGAACTTGGAGAAGGTTTCCAGTAGAGCCAGAGAAAGGTCTGTGTAAGCAAGGGTGCTGGTTGTGGGCAGAATTCCACCACACAGACTCCGTGTGTGGCTGAAATTAGGAGGACGACCTGTGGAAGAGCTAAGCAGGAAGGAGGGAGGACCAGGTCGCTAGAATCAGGCGGCCAGACTGAGCTCTGGAGAGCAGGTGAGCAACGGGATGTGGGAGAGGCTGTGTCTGGGAGATTGGCTCGTGCATTCATCCACTCACAGTAACTGTTTACCCTCCGGGCACTGCTGGGCTGCAGACTCCACTCTCCAGGGGCTCGTGTCCGAATCCAGAGACAAGAAGAGAGGCCGTGAAACATGCCACGGTGGCTGGCACACAGAACCCCATGGGCTGGGGCACGACTGGCTGGTAGTCACTGTGCACACGACCCCAGGGTGGAGGCTAAGGTGCATGTTGGGAGAGGAGGGCACGGGAATGAGCTTCCCATCCTGGCCGGAACCTGCCATCTCCAAACCTGCACCAGAGGCAGGGAGGAAAGTCGTTCCCCAGGCTCCGATATCAGAGCTGGAGGCTGAGGCAATGGACACTGTGCGCAGCCCCCAGCAGCCCCAGGGCAGCCGCTGGCTTCCTCACGCCTTCTGTGTGACCCCAGTCTGTGTGGTTCAGCTGTGTGGCCCCAGAGCCGTTCTGTTTAGCCTGAACCAGGGGACTGATACTGCTAGCCCAAATTCCAGTTCTTGGGAGAAAGCGGAAGAGGAGAAATGTTTCCAGTGTCCCTGATGGCCAGTCCAGAGCTGTATCCATCTGCCCGCACTTGCCTGGCGACAGTTATCGGGTCCTCTGCTACCCACGCACCCATGCCGCCCAGGTCTGCCACAGAGACTCACGCTCACGATTCACAAATTGTCTCCTTGCTTCTCCAGAACCCAGGTGCCTTCTAGGCAGCCATGATGAATTCACATAGAGATAGGAATCACCCAGTATTACATTAGATCCTTGCTAGGCAATTAAATATGTTTATAGTATTACCATGTTATGTGTTTTATTAATAGGCTTGATTTTTTTTAGAGCAGGTTTGGGTTCACAGCAAAGTTGAGAGGAAGGAAGAGAGAATTCCCACCCCTCGCGGCCCCTACACAGGCACAACTTCCCCCATTATCAACTCCCCATCAGAGGGGGACATCTGATATGATCAAGGATCCTGCACAGGCCCATCCTCATCACCAGGAGTCCACGGTGCACCTCAGGGCTCACTCCTGGTGCTGGACGTTCTGTGGGTTTGGACAAATGTAAAATGATCTGTATCCCCTGTTACAGCATCATGTGGAATCTCCTCGCTGCCCTGGAAACCGCTGTGCTCTGCCGATTCCTCCCTAGAAACCGCTGTGCTCTGCCGATTCCTGCCTTCCTCCCCACTGCCTCCTGGTAGGGAGACCAGGTGGTCGGCCTGGTCGACCAGGTCGACCTCCTGGCACCACTGATCCTTTTGATTGTCTTCATAATTGTGTCTTTTCTAGAGGCAATTAAATTTTAATAGTAAATTCCAAGGAGTAATAAAACCAAGAACTGGCACATGGAGGGGGAGAGATGACAGACATCTTAGGTCTGGGGAAGAGACAGGAATCACCATACGGGCAGGTGAGTCCCCAGCGCTGCCTCTCGCTTTTCCTAGCTTGCTGTTTTCTTCCGCTCCTGGAATATATTCTGCAGAATAGATTCTGCTCCTTTCACCTATTCCTGTGAGGCTCCAGAGTGTTTTCCTCTTGGGCTCCTGCACAACAGGTCCGTGGTCTATGTGGCCAAGTGGGCAAGTGAAGGTTTCAAGCCCGGTGTCGCCTGCATTGAAAAGCGAGTTTAAGAGCTTTTAAAGTCAACTGAGATTCCAAACTAGTTCTCCAAATTCATAAACCTCTGCTGCTGTACCTTAGCCTCCTCCTTACTTAGCACAAGTTTATCCAAAATTCTCTTTGTTGGTTGAAAAGATAGTTGACTTCCTTAAATCTGCTTTGGAAAATATACCAGGTGGAGGCCCTTGGATAAAAAAGCCCAAAGACCCAGGTCTCTAACCCAAGTTCCACTACTGCCCGGGCAGGAAATGCAGATTCACTGATCAGTTTCCTCACCTGTGAAACAAGCGAGCGCATCTGTAGCGCTCCAGACAATTAATTACAGAAGTCACAATTCTCCTTTCCTCCTCCTCCTCCTTCTTCTGCCCTTCCTGAGAATATGTAAGCAATGTATGGAGTAGTTCTGTCATCAGGGCCTCACAGCTTGCTTTGGGCATTGCAGAATTTTCCTGTGGATGAGACAGGACTGGACTGGAAGCCTTGCAGTGGGCTCCTACCCAGGGAGCCGCATGACCTGTGTCAAATGGCTTCCATACCCAGAGCTGTGTACCTGCACCACCTGGAACTGCTGGACAGAAACTGTGGGACCCTTCTAGGTGGACCCTCCAGGATCTGTGACGTCCTCCTATGTATAGGGTGCCAGGTGCCCAGGGGCGACCGGCCTCACCTAGGCCTTGCTTATTCTGAGGAGGCAGCCTACTTTCAGCAGACCTCACCTGACGATGTCTCCCATGCAGCAGTTAAGACCATGCCACCCCATTCTAACACCAGAGCACACTTCCCGTGTCTCTTATTCTCCATATTCCAATGCTTGGACATCTGGGCTTTGCTGACCGTGAAGAGACTGCCCCTTCCAGGGCTAGGCAATTCCTAGAGGTGGAAAACAGCTCACCAGAGAGTGCGCCTTTCACATGCAAATCCATCCAGAGCCCACGCCCTGGCCTCCTGCTCCACTGGGCTGTCACACTCAGGCCACTACTCCCTGCCCTAATCCCCCAGGGCCAGGTAACAGATAACTAGGGACAGGTCCCACATCCCTGAGCCTGCTGAAAGTATCCAAACGAGATCATCCTAACCCTGCGTGCCCCACCTTGCCTGTTCCACAGAAACCACGGTAAAGGCCCTTGCACAGCTCCTCAGTCCCCCGCCTCCTGACCCAACCGTTCTTCCCCATGTGGCCCCCTTGGCATGGCGTGCCCCCTCCTCTGGGATCTGTGAGTAACACACTATCTTTTCTGTGGTCTTTTCATGAACTTCAGCCTTACTGAACTTCACATTGTCTACCAATATATTGTATCTTCAGCCACAGAGAGGCCAATGCCCAGCCTGGCAAATCAGTTGCTCCCACACCTGTGCGGTTCATGGGGCCAGCTGGGCCCATGCACGGGGGCACTGAGGGGCTCCCGGGTGGCTTCTGTCTGGCCATTCGACAGGGGCCTGATCAGCTGCACTTCTGATCATCCGGCCAGAACCACCTGCTTGGAAGGAGGGCATTTAACTTCTGCTGTGGAGGAAAAAAAATCAGTTCAAAATCTCTAGTCGGCCTTTTCTACCTTTAATCTCCTGGGCTTTTCATTTAAATTCCTTTCTATTAGTGGGAGCTGGGTGGGGGCTGAAATCCTGAACCTGAGTCATGCGTCCCCACCCCGGACTCAGGCGCCTGTGACATGAATAATAGCTTCCCTTCTCGGTGCCTTGGAAAAGGAGGCTGCCAAGCTCCAAGCACAGGGACGTGGCGGGGCAGAGTTGACCTGGGTTCAAATGACAGTGGAGCTGCTCCTTTTTCTTCTTGGCAAGGGGCATGGGGAGGGCGAAGAGGAGGCGGGGTCCCACGGTAAGTGCAGATGAAAGAAAGCTCATGGAGACCATGGGCAATGGGCCAGACAAAATTCGCTTCCAGTTCTCTTTCTCTTATTAGCTGTGTGATCTTGGAAAAATCATGGAACGTCCCTGAGCCTCTTGTTCATTTTGTAAGTTGGAGAAGGAAATAAGAAGTGGCATTTACTGAGGAATTCTGATGTGCCATTGTTTTCAGTGCTTTCTGTTATTCACTAAGTTAGTCCCCTGAACAGCCTTAGGATGCAGGAACTGTTGTATAGACAAGAAAAGGAGGTGAAGTGCTTGGGAGGCATATCTGGGCAGCCTGTGTCCAGGGCCCACATAACCCTGGCAGCTGCACTTTGCACAGTGCCAGCCCATGGTCAGTGCACACCCAGTGCTGCCACAGACAGTGCCAGGAAGCGGGCGCTGTTCTCACGCGTGAACCACGGCTGTCCTGCTTCCTTGGAACAGAGCTGCTCTCACTGCTATGCTGGGCTCACACCCAATGCCCAATTCTTCCTCCTCCTGATTTCTTTCCAGCCTTCCTCCCCAGCCCCAGGAAGGGACCAAAGCCAGCATGGACTATGGCTCCTGCTGTGGACTCGTTGAGTGTGGGTTGGGTGTGAGTTGCTGCAGGTGTGAGGGGGAAGCTCCCTTCTCAGGCCTGGCTGGGGGTAGTGCAGGGGCCCCCATCCCAGGCCCTCGCTGACCCTCTGTCCTCCCTCACCCTCTGCTACACCGGGAGGGGTTTGGAAACACACAAGTGTCAATTGTGGCCTTCACCTGCCCCGAGCCTGTGCTGCGGATGCTCCCACACTCGGGTCCCATTGAGGTATCATCCCACAGGGGTTCTCAAACTCTTTCCACCTTTGTTCAATCATGACTTCAACGTGCCCCACAAGGCACATGCTTCACTACAAATGAATCTCATGAAAAAGGATGGGCCAGGAGTGGCTGAATCTCTGGGGAAAGAAAACGAGGAGAAAGATGTGCAGTGAGTTCCCCGTCCCTGCCCCACCCCTGCAGGGGGGAAAGCAGCTGGTACTCAAGGGTCCCAGGATCATCACCCCAGCAGCCCTTGGCAGTGTCTTTTGGGCAGGGGCCTGGTTGGTGCTGGCTCAAAAACAGGGCTGCATGGCAGGCGGAGGGGACAGCCCAATGGGACACAGCAGAAATGAAGGCAGAGGTGGAAAACAGCAGTCCTGGGAAGTGGAGCATGAACTCATTCCTCCATAGTGATGAGTAGCTGTGGGGATCCAGTGACAAGGCAATACAGCCACGATTTTGTGCAGGTTGGACTGAGCGGAGGTGGTTTTGGGGCTGAGAGGATGGACAGAGTTCAAACTTGCCATTTCAGGGCCCACCTTCCTCATCTGCATAGATGGAATCCAAACCCATGGACCCAGGGGCTCTTGCATGCATGGTGATGCTGAATTCATAATGGAATGTGCAGCTGTGAGCACCAGAGGCCCTCTGGACAAGGTGGTTCTGCTGGTCGTGGCCTGGACAGGAAGACTAGAGCCAGGCCCAGCTGCTCTACCTCCCAGACTGCTTCTCATGGGGAAAACTGAGAGGCCACGCTCACCACTGGTTGGCATGGCTTAGTCGTTAGGTGGTAAAGACTTAGAAGGTGGGAAGTCCTTGTGGAGAGTTGTGGGAGGAAATGGAATTTTGGGGAGTTGAATTGGATTTTAATTGAGTAAGAATTTGTTTAAAGGTTGCTTTTGGAAGATTCTTCTATAATGCAAGGAATCATTCCCCAACTCAAGTCAGGGCCTACTCCTAAAGACATAGCCCACTATCATCAGATGGATTTTTATGGACTCTGTATGAGATTCCAGGTCTCATAGTCAATAAGCTACTTATGAAACTATTCGTGAAATAAAAATGTGGAAAAGCGTGGAAAAAATTATTGTTGCTCCTTTTCTTATGAACTCATAGTTTCATCAATTAAGTGAGTGAGAGACAGCACCTGATGCCTCAGATTTTCCTGGATGGAATGGCCATGTGTGTTGAGGGAAGACATCTCACCTGGTGAAGGATGCAACTGTCAATCAGTGGCAGACAAAGGGTGGCAGTCAGCGTCCTGGGTTGGACTCTCAACTTCACCCTAAAGAGCAGGCTTCAACTGGACAAGTTGTCTAACCCTGTGACCCTCCATTTCTTCATTTGTAAAATGCGAATATTATTTATTTCCCATGTTATCTTGATGATTTTAATCAATGATCGGCATGAGGATGTTTGATTAATATTGGTTTTTCCCTTTTTTCCTGCTAAACACATTTTAGAGGACATACCAGAAAGGGGCATTTGGACCATGTTAACTCACCCCTGCTTCTCTTCTGTGCATCGATTATATCTGCAGTGAGGAAGGAGGTGGCTGGCCAGGAGGGGCTGCTCTCTCTCCTGGGACTTTGGAATATTTTTATTGTCTTGTCCTGTGCCACTTGTAGACCAGATTAATGATTACTCTACCTATTAAATGCCTCCAAAGTACACAAACGAGAGTGAAGGAAAAAAGCCAGCTAGGGAAGGATCAGAGGTTCTTGTGGTTCTCACTTTCTCTTTGTGAGATGAGCCTTGGGCTTGTCCCTTCACCGCCTTGGGTCTCAATGCCCTCATGTGAAAGACCCTGAGGTAGCTGTCGTCCTTAACTCTCTGTGATCCATTCTCATGCTTACTCTCCCTTGCAGGCACTGCTCTAAGCACATTAGTTCTTTAACTCACTTGATCCTAATAACAACTGGTCTTATTCCATTTGTGTTGCTATAAAGGAATACCTGAAGCTGGGGAACTTGAGGTTTATTTGGCTCATGGTTCTGCAAGTTGTACAAGAGGCATGGTGCCAGCATCTGCTTCTGGTGAGGGCTTCAGGCTGCTTCCACTCATGGTGGAGGGAAAGGGGAGCTGGAGAAGAGAGATCCCATGGCGACAGAGGAAGCAAGGCTGGGAGGTGCCAGGCTCTTTTTAACATTCAGTTATTGTGGGAACTAGTAGGGTGAGAACTCATGCATTACCGCAAGGACAGCACTAAGCCATTCATGAGGAATCTGCTTCCATGACCCAAACACCTGCCGCTAAGTCCCACCTCCAACACTGGGGATCAGATTTCAACATGAGGTTTGAAGGGGACAAATACTCAAACCATATCACAGCCCTGAGCAGTATGCACCATTATTCTCCCAATTTCACAGATGAGGAGACTGAGGCACAGAGGGTTAATAATCTGCTCAGGGTCACAGAGCAAGTGAGTGGAGAGTGGGATCCGGAGTTCACACTCACTTTGCTGCTTCACGTTAATCACCTAACCAAACCTAAAGCAAAAGTAGGAACGGGCTGACTTCATAGATCTCAGGCTCCCTGCCCTAAGAAGGGCATTTAACCACAGACCCTTTTGGAGAGATACATGTGGTTTATGGCCTTCTTCAGGCAATCCTACGTTTTTCATTTTTTACACCTCCAGAAGAGGATTTGGCATATTCCATCCCCTGTCCCTTGGTCTTGGGACTATGACAGTGGCTGACACCGTGCAACACCAGTTGAGTGGGAGAGGGAAGCAGCTGGGAAGGGCCTGGATCCACACTCTGGGGTCTGGATGGAGCTCTTCAAGCCTCAGTGCAAAAAGGATGCAGCAGGCAAGGACATGACTCTAAGGGACCAAGTTAAATGGTATGTGGTTGCTCAGGACCTCAGAAAGCTGTCTAACTGGAGAGCTAGCCCGGGTGGCAGGCAACCTCAGGAGGTCCATGTCCTGACCAGCAGCAGGGCCGCTCTAAGAAAGGCCTCTGCGGGTGGTCTCACTCCCCACTCCATGCTGGCACAGTGCAGGACATGAGATCTACTGAGCACCAAGCAATCATCTCCCGAGGGTGCAAAAGACAGGAAGGTTGGCAAGATTGAACTAGGGTCCCAGGATCCCAGCTTCTTTTGGGGTTCAAGGCAGAAACCCAGGTCTATAAAGAGCAGAGGATCTACAGGATGGATATACAGGCACTCAGGATTCTGTGGACATTTCCAATTCATGGGCTGCTTGGGAGGGATGGGGAGGTCAAACATGGCAGCCAGAGTTGAGGCTCAGCCTCCTAATCCTGGGTTTTGGGAGTATGACTTACTGCCCTACTCCACTGAATGGTGGCTCTAAGGTTTATATCCACTTTCTTCTGGATTGACTAAAGGAATGAGATCACTAGGAATATATACCAAGCAAGTAGCAGGGGCTAAATATAGGTAACTGCAGAGGTCAGAGTAGAAGAGACAATGCTGAGGCTGACGTTGTCATGCCTTCTTAGGTGGGCAATAGGTGGTAAGAAGTTGATGGAACATCCACAGCAGTGATTCTTCCCTCAATTTATATTAGACTAGCAATAAATATAACAGGCCTCAAGGAAATCCATATTTACTTTTGGTGAAAGACTATTTTTTCATTGTACTTATCCTAAATAAGCCAATTAACTGATCATTAGCAGATGGGTAACTACTGCAATTTAGAAGCAGAGTTCATTAAACTTGAAATCAGTTGAATGGTATTGATATTTATTTTTAAAAAACAATATTTATAAAAACCAAACTATAGTACATTAAAAAACATCCATGCATTTCATGTAGTAAGATTAACTGCTTTTTAATGAAATATTTTTTCCCGTTTAGATAAGCATGGCCTCTGTGCATGTCTGCTGAGCTGCATTTAAAATGTCCTGGTGACCACCTGGGCATGGTGGCTCACACCTGTAATCCCAGCACTATGGGAGGCCAAGGCAGGTGGATCATGAGGTCAGGAGATCAAGACCATCCTGGCTAACATGGTGAAACCCCGTCTCTACTAAAAATTCAAAAAAAAAAAAAAAAAAATTAACCAGGCATGGTGGTGGGCTCCTTTTAGTCCCAGCTACTCAGGAGGAGAATGGCATGAACCCAGGAGGCGGAGCTTGCAGTGAGCCGAGATCGCCACTGCACTCCAGCCTGGGTGACAATGTGAGATTTCGTCCCCTCCACCAAAAAAAAAAAAGTATTGGTGACCATGGGGGATTTCAGTCAAACAATGTTGAAAGCCACTCCTCTGAGCATATGTTGAAGACCTACTGTGATCCAGGCACTGTGGCAAGATCAAAGGCCTTAAAAGCTCAGCTGTGCTTTAGAGCAAGCTTGTTGGGCGTAAGGAAATGACATAAGGAAATGTCAAGTGTCCCATCAGGCAAAGAGGAAAGCATCACAGAGGCACAGGGATGATATGATGGGCCTCCTTGGCAGAATTGGGAAAGGAAAGGTCCCTGGAAGTGGTTTTTCTGAGCTGGGCAATTCAAGAGGGACAGGAGTAGTAGGACAACTCCAGAAGAATGTTCACATTATATAATGAATATATGGTTTATACACTGACTTTGCCACACTCCAGACACTCTGGTTACATTTGAACTTTCTTTAGGGCACATGATCTTACACCGGTTTCCTTTGGATTGACTTCCAGGATCATCTCCTGAAGTCCCAAGAGCTAGAGCTGTCCAGGAATTAAGTTGGTGCCTGTGATTTCACAAAGACATATTCTTTGGACCATAATATATTTTTCTTATAAACGTAAAATATCTCCTTGTACTTACAGAAATTTAAACAATTGTCTTGCACAAACCTAGTTTTCCTTGCCATTTAATGTTACAGTGG
The DNA here is from genome assembly GCF_002776525.5 of Piliocolobus tephrosceles. Classification (NCBI taxonomy): domain Eukaryota; kingdom Metazoa; phylum Chordata; class Mammalia; order Primates; family Cercopithecidae; genus Piliocolobus; species Piliocolobus tephrosceles. The sequence goes on along the minus strand of NC_045438.1, from coordinate 167,465,117 downwards.
TATTAAGAACCATTCTCTGACTGAAGTAATGTGGTGATACTATAGTCTTTGCTTCCAAATAAATATATTACCAAAAAACTCCTATTTCACAACCAGTATTACTCAATCCTTAGACCTGTCAAGCACAGTGTCATTAGTCTTCTGTACTGCTATAAACTTTGTTTTGTATGTCATCCTTGACGGAAGAAACCCTCAGGCAGTATTTAAGGCTATTACTATTGATTAAGTTCTGTAGAAGTAGATGTGAATACAAAAATTGGAGCTGTCAAACCGAGAGAGATTACCATGGGTAGGGCCTGTTGGTGTGGTTCAAAAGATGTATACTATTATACCAAAGGCATGGACTGAAGGTGACCATCCTCAGAAAGTGAATACTCATCCATCTACTCTCCAATGGATGAATGGCAATTTCTAGCAGGTAAAATATTGTCTTTGGTTTAGGGTATACCTCAAAGGATTGCTTCTTCAAAGCAAAACAAACAACTCCAAGACTTAAAGGGATTTTGTATATTCAGAGATCAGTTAGTCTATCAGCTTGCATAAAATGTGTACATTATCTTAAAATAGCTGTTTATAATCTGACTCTCTGAACTGTGACTACTTTATACAGGCTGTCTTCCACGTGACTGTCACTGTGGTATGATTTCGTCATTTGATTTTAGTCAAAAGGTGTTTTTAGGGGGCTGTAAACTTCCCCACAAGTTTTTGTCATGAAGCATGCCTAACAAAGACAATGGCTGTTTAAAGAATGGCACAAAGAATACCAGGTTAACTTTCATCCAGATTCATATTTAGCTATCTATGTATACACACAGATATATGTGTATAAATACATGTAAATGTGTAAATACATAAATATAGCACTATAAAAATATATTCATTATATAAAATGTTTTTAAAATAACAATAAAATATTTAAATACAAATATGATTATAAAGTGTTAAATTATAAATATATGGCTACATGTTTTAAAATAAGTTTAGCCATCATATTTCACCCCTAATTATACTAGTATTTGTTTTAAGAGAACAACATCCTATATAACTGTGATACCATTATTATATCTAAGAAAACAATAATTCCATAAAAATAATTTCTTAATATCTAGCACACAGTACATACTCAATTTTCTGCAAGTGTTTCAATAATGTTTTTAAAAATAATTGTTTATTTCTTAAACCAGGATCCAATCAAGTGTCACACATCGCAATTTGTTGTCATGTTTCTTTAGCCTTTGTTTCAAATTGTCAGTAGTGTCGACATATGCAATTTTAAATCTTCTAATAACCATGTTAAAAAGGAAAAAGAAACAGTTGAAATTAATTTCAAGCATGTATTTCTTTAATACAGCTTATCTTAAACTTAATGATTTTAACATGTAATCAATATAAACACATTAATAAAAGATTGTACAATCTTTTTTTTTTTTATGATAAAGCTTCAGAATCTGGCACATGTTTGACCTTTGCTGCGGATGTCAGTGAGGATCAGCCATGTTTGCCTCTTAACAGCCTCCCAGGGCTGGTGGTGAATACAGGGGACATGAGGATCTTCCCAGCTCCTTATTTTCATGATAAGATTCCTCAACTTTTAAAGAGTGCTAATTTTCTGCATTTTACTTTTCAAACCAAATTCAAGGTAGAAAAGTAATGTTCCTGTTGGAGACATAAACGACACAGTTTAATTTCAAGATTTGAGGAGGCTTTTCCTGGCTCTAGGCTCTTAATAATGGTACGTTCTCAGGGTGCAGCATTTTTTATTTCAGTATCATCAGACACTTCACTACACACTTGCTATTTTAGACTGCTGCATGAGATCGTGGCAAACAAATGGAAAACAGTTCTGCCGCTTTCCAAAATCTAAGCCCTAAATAAGCATGGTAAGAAAATAGAAATTTTATTAAGTAATTGATAGTTTTTAGAGAACTGTAAATTAGGAAACCCGAAGTTTCATTTAAAACTTACTAAATGAACAGTTTTTAAACTTGGAACACTCTGACCTGGTAACATTATAATAGAACCAGCGCATTGATACACTGCTGTTGGTATTCATTTATTCTTTTATTCATTCAGCATTTAATTGTTGAGAATGAGAAACTGTTCAAGGCACTAGAGATAAACCAGTGAATGCACGAATTCCTCCCTCATTTAGCTCAGGTACAGAGGAGTGGGGTGAGACACAGCTCATGACAAACTAAATCACAGGCGTCTCTGTCATACACGACATGGAGAAAAAGCAAGAAGGGCGATTAGGACATGCCAAGGATGGAGTGGGGTTTGCAATTCTGAATAGGACATTCAAGGAAAAACTCGTTAAGAAGGGGGCATTTCAGCACAAATTTGAGGAAAGTGAGGGGAAGGGCCATGTGGCTCGCTGGACCCACGTGCTGCACTGACCCTGGGCTGGAGGGGTCCCTGGTGCGTGGACAGAGTAGGATGGAAGCCAGGGGCGCAGGGCAGTGGGGAAGCCGCCTTGCAGGTGGAGGCCCAGGAGGACCTCAGGAAGACACAGCCACACAGCGGGTGTTGAAAGCCACAAGACCATGGGAGGGTGCAAGGCAGTGAGTGTGGACTGAGAAGGAGGGACATCCAAAGACTGGCCCTGGGATGTCTAATATTTGGGGAAATGGGAACATAAAGATTCAGCAAGCACCTGAGACAGCACAGCCAGGTGCCGGAAGATACCAGGAGGGGGTGGCGCCCCGGAGCCATGTGAAGGAATCATTTCCACGAAGCAGAGTTGGCAGCTGCCCGTCAGTACTCCTAACAGGTAAGTGACGTGAGGACTGCTGACTCACCTTGATCAAAGCCACTTTAGTGATGCAAAAGCTTGATTGATGTCAATTTCAGGATAATGGGAAGAGATTTGAGATGAGTATAGAAAATTCTGAAGACATTTTGCTCCAAAGGAGAAGAGTAAGGAGTTGGTAGCTAGAGAGAGAATTGAGGTGACAACAATGAAAATGAATGGAAGACACAAATGCACGTTTGTATATCCCAGGCAATGAAGCGGTGGAAGTAAGGGACTATTGATGCAGGGAGACAAGGGTAATTTGCTGAAACAGTGTCCTCGAGCAGGTGAGAAAGGCAGGAACAGGCTAAGTGGAGCACAGGTGGTTCGGCTGTTCTGTTGCCTGCAGGGAAGGCAGAGAGCACGGCATGCCCAGTGCTGGGCAGTGTGGACATTGCGTGGTGGACAAGTGTCAACTGCTTTTCTGAGCTCTTCTGTCTTCTTGGTGAAATAAGAAACAAGGTCATCATCTCTGCCCCAGGAAGGGAGAGGAGCAATGGGAGCTTCTATGGGAATAGAAAGGATGGAATCATCATCTAGAAGAAAGGAAAGTGGAGGGAGGAGGAAGACATAAGTGATGGCCCAGCAGCACCAAAGGCCACTGGAGGTTTGTGTCCATGAATTCACAGTGAGACCTGTCGGCATCGTCTTGTGACCTCCCAGCACATTCATCTGCACAGGCACAAGTACAAAGCAGGTGGTGAACTGTGTTCAAGCAGAATTGTGTTTTTTCCAGGCAAGGATGAAGAAGGGGGATGAAGACATTGAAGGCTAACGTGATGGTTTCTAATTCTTACAATGCTGGAAGCAGGGAATGCACACTGGGAGTGAAGAGGAGGGAGGCCTGAGAAGGAGGAGGCATCGAGAAAGGAAGGAGGAGCTCTTTTGTTCCTGTGAGGCTGGAAAATGATTGGAATGGTGGTGCTGGAGGGAACTGGGAAGACAGTCCTGGCTGGGGAGTGAACGCCTGAACTTGAGATTATGCAGTGGTTGACATGGTGATGTATGGGGCATAATTAGGAGTTAAGGGTGAGGGCAACATCATTAGATGAGATAAAACCAAGGAACCGAGGGATCAAGAACATCTACGCGGTCGCCGACATCACAGAAAATCAGGACAAGAGTGGTGTCAAAGAAAGTAAAAGTGACCTGGGGCTCCCCTCTCATGGAACGAGTGACGAGGCCTGAGTGTGCAGCTAATGATGTGAGACTCAACTCAATGATTGCTTGTTGGTTTGTTTTGTTCTGTTTATAGAAAAGAAGGAGGAAGGAGGAGAAACGGGAAGGAGGAGAAGAAGGCACACATTCTCCTCCAGCCCCAGCAGTATGAGGGCACGGGAGAAGAAGATCACCCTGGTAAGGCCTTGAAGGCAGTGCTGTCCTGTGGAAGGGACAAACTTCCCATGAGAAGGTGATGGGAGAGTTCAGTGAAGATTCAGAAATTGATTTTGCAAAGCAATGTAGTTTGTTTGCTTGTTTTGTTTTACATTTTGATGGTTTTTAGTATATGTAGAGTGTTGTGCAGCCATCACCCCAAAAATACACCAGCACTCATTAGCAGTCACTCCTCCCACTGGCCCCCAGCCCTAGGCAACCATTAATCTACTTTTCAACACTGTGAAGTTACCAATTCTGGACATTTCATATACATGGAATTATACAATACGTGGCCTTTTGTGACTGGCTTCTTTCTCTTATGCTATATGCTTTTGAGCACAATTTCAGAACAACTATTAAGTTCAATTATTTGTACCCTTGAATGCAACATTTTTTGTTAGATGTAGAATGGTACAATGAAAGTGTGTATGCATGTGAATGAATTCTACTTATACACCCACAAAAGTGTGATAGACACATATGCATACACACACTTTTGCTGCACCACTGTTTCTGGTGGCAAAGAACTACAAATAATTATCAGGGGAATGAATAAATAAATCATGGCCTAACTATACAGAGACAGTCTATCCCTTCATTAAGGAGAATGAAGGATTTATACATGAGTACAGCATGATCAAAATTTCATATAAATTAATAATAATATGTCAGTGCATGCATAGAGAAGAAAAAGTAATTGGGAAGATAAATACAAATTCTTGACAGTGATTACTTTTGGGAACATAGATCATGGGGAATTTTCTTTTTCTCTGCTTGGTAGTTCTATAAATTTTGAAATTTGTGTGAAGTACAAGGAACTATTTCATGAGCAGGACAAAATAAAAATACAAGCAACATGGTAAGAATTGCACATTGTTTATATAATTTGATTTGGTATCCTGAGAGTTCATCCTTTATGAAATGATTTAATAGGAAAAAACGTTTAACATAACATTATCAATGGTGGAGAAAATGTTTAATGTAACTTTATCTATGGTGGAGAAAAATTGGAAAGCTCAAGGAAACAGGGAATTATATTTGTGATACATCATTAATGGAATAGTATGCAGCTATTAAAATGATTTTTGTGAATCCTGTAGAATTATGGGGAACTGCTTCTGAGACTACATTGGAAAAGCCCAGAACACACAATTGCATGCATAATTACTGCAACCACAAGGCATTCATAGAGATAGTCAAAGACTAGAGTGAAACATAAAAAAAAGTTAATATTTTGTATGGTGGAGCTATCTCCTCTCGAAATAAAATTGGTAAGTTTCTTCTTACGTTCACAGCCCCAAGTTTGATGAATGACAGAACCATTTTATCAATGGCCTGCTGGATCTAATGAGATATCCAAGTTCTCATCTCAAATTCATTATGTCCCAAGCCCAGTTCACTTCCGCTATACTGGCCCCTTGTAGGATCTACAGCATCCCTCAAAAGTTGAAAGAATTGTATGACTCCATCTTCCCAAATTACCACAAAGAATAAGTGTAAGAAAGTCTTAAGTTCTAATGTTTCTCAGCACAAAAATTTGGGTGCTTTTTTTCTAAAACATCAAATTATTTTGTAAAATGATGGTGCCTTCACTTTGTTGGTATCTTAAATTCATAATTAGGCTGCAATAACTTTCTTCAAATTCTTTACTGAATTTAATGAATCATAATTGTCCCAGGCAACCAGACTGGAAAATTGAAAATATTTTCTCTATTCTTTCCTTTATTCCCTGTAACCAAATAAGTCACTAAATCAGCTCTTTCCTCCTTTGAACTACCTCCTGGTGCTATTCAGTGTCTTTATTCACGTGTACACCATCCTAGGCTGTGCTCTCCTCTCAACCCCAGCTTGAGAGCTAAGTCTTCTCCGCTTCTCCCCTTTCTCCCATCTCTGTGGGCTCCCATTTAACGTGCCTTCTCAAAACATTGTCTTTAACATCGTAATCCCTTGCTCAAGAGCTTCCAGCAGCTTCCCTGGTGCCTGCTATTCAAGTCCAAAGTTCCTGCTCTCCAGTCTAGACCATCTTCAGGGCAGAATCAGTTTACTCTTTCGAGTTCACTTGTCCTGCTCTGCAGCATAAGGATATAACTCTGCCCCAAGAAGTTCTCTCCTGAGCTGTTAAAGAACAGGGCCCCTGCCTCTGAACTCTGCTGAGTGCTGCCTGCTACCTAGCCTGACTTCTTGCTTTCCAAATTCTGGCCATTGATTTGCCTCCCATTGCTTCTGTGCCTCTTCTTCTGCCTCTCTGTAATTTATTGCACAAAATACTTATATTCTGTATTACATATTTTGCTACTGCATTCATTCATTTCTTTAACAAACATTTATTGAGCATGCCTTCAGCAGAAGAAGGATTTTTTTTTAGGCACTTGGTTAGTTTTATCTTACATAGTTCTCTAACTTCTTAGTGTCCATATGTTGCCTTTTTAACTAGTCTATAAATTCTTGCAATAAATGTAAATTACGTAGTTTGCTACTAGCTGGATTACAAGAAGAGAATAAAACACAAGAGGAAAGCAATTGCACATGAAATTTCAAAGAAAAGATACCATATCAAAGAATCCTTGGACATGTGACTATGAAATACAAGAAAGCTGTCAGCAAAAATAAATCACTTCCTTCATCGTATTGCTTCAGTTCCTTCTAATGCAGCCTGGCGCCACTGATAATAAAAATAATCAGACTTTTTTAAGGTGGGGAGGGGAAACTTGATCCAAATCCGAACGCTAAATTTCCACAGATCATTTCATTTTATGACATTTAGGCACTGGGATATTACCAATTGACTTAGCAAATAGTGAATGAGATGATTTGTCAATATATAGTCAGCAAATATTCACCAGTCTTGCAATCGATGTTGGTTAACTGCTATGAGAAGCCATCAGAGTAAGCCAGGGATTTGAGGGTGGTGATGTTCATCGTCTCTGCTTTCCTGCAGTACAGATGCATGACGGTACATCTTTTCTGTTTCTTGTTCATTTGACTCCAAAATGGCAACTTCCGATTATATAATGAGAAATACCTTCCACAGCTACGTAGACAGCACCACTGTGTTCTTCCCATCGTCACGCTATGCTGGAGTCTTGAAGTCGGTAGCTTTCTTCTGCAAAAAATCTGTACTTTTTAAAATTTGAGAAACCTCAGGGGAAACGTTAGACCCCTGTTCGGTGAGCTGCTCCGTTTTCTTCTGCTGCCTTTTTCCTATGCTTGTTCTGCTGTCCTTCATTCTTTGCATTCCTCCCAAGTGTGTTTATTTTATTTTTCCTTCTCTTCCACCAATGACATAACTAGGTACATAATTATATCTCTCTCCATTTTTAAAAAATTGTTTCTGTTCATAAAATGAATATACTTTTTGAAGAAGATATAGACAACATATAAAATGAAAAGAAGAAAATGAAAATTGCCTGTGACTCCACTACCTTCTGACAATTTTTCTAAGCTTGCATAATATCTTATACTAGGTCAGGTCCATCATATCACATAGTTATTAGCATGAGGATTTTTTCATGGTATTAAATATTCTTTAGACAACATGACTTTTTGTCTATGGTATAATGTTTTACTGTATGGAACCACTTAACCATTCCTTTTGTTGACCATCTGCATAATTTCTTATATTTAGTTATTAAAATGTTCGGGACAGCCTTTTTCCAAAGTAAAGTCCTAATCATATTTTTTATTGCTTCTTATAATAAATTCTTAGGAGTGAAATATCCAGAAGACTCAACACATTTTGGCAATTTTATTTCCAGAGACTTGCATTAAATTTTTCCCTCTAGTAATTTCTAGGAGTTCCGGGATAATGTATTTTTCACTCCACTGTGTTCCTTCCTAATATCAGGCAAAGAAGCATGAAGTCCCACAGAGTTATTTCTTTAACATGTGTTCGTCTACCCCCATGCCTGCCGTTCCTCTTCTGGCTGGTGTATCCAGGTTTATACCTCCTGTTACCAACCATTAATAAATCTCTTCTCCGCATGCCTGCACATACCACAGCTTCAATTCGCTCCCGAGAGAATCCTCTTTTCCTTGAAACGTACTTTTTTCCTTCTACCTTCCCTACTTGGTCATTGGCACTGCCGTTCTGAACCAGAATCTCAGAGCTATCCTGGACAGCTACCCGCCCTCACCCATCTTCGGTGAGTCAGCCAGTGAGTCAGAATGGCATCTTGCTCATTCTACCGTCTTCTCCCCAGCCAAGCTTGCCTGAACGCTTGCATTCCTAACTTGCTTTCCATCACTAGCCTTTCTTCCTTCTTAGAATCCCCATCATGTCTTTGTTTGATGTGATTATGAAACTCTCCTGCTTTAACATTCATTGCTGAGAGAATTGTGGTCAGGTGCTTTAGCAAGGGGCAGTGATCTTGTCACATCACAGGTCAGCGTGGGACTGTCCTTTCCAGCCTTCCCCTCGTGTCCACTCAGCCACTCCAGCCACACCAACCAAAGACCATGTCCTTCCGTCCTCTCTTACTTGGCCCACTCCTTGCCCCTTGGGGGAATTTCCTTCCATTTTTCTCTCATCTTTCAGTACTCAGTTCAAATGCCACTTCCTTTCTACAGCTGACCTGACTGACTCCTTAGAGCAAAATAATTTTAAACTGAATTTTCCTTTTGTTGTGGTGATTGCATATATTTATTTGTTGATGTGATTATCTCCTCCTTTGAGCTCTTAGAGACCGGAAATGGTGAATTGAGAATCTTTGTGTCCCTCATGTTAACCAAAAGATGGTGCCACCCGGTTTCTGAGCCGGCGGCCCGTGCCTCGGTCTGTCTTCTTGGCACTTATCTAGGGACTCTTGTGTTGCTTTCTGTCTACACTGTTCTTTTCGCTAGTTCTTATCACCAATGGCACGAAGGTTTCAGGTTTCATCGTGTGCATTGATTGATTATATTCCTTAACTACCCGTGAGGTTTAATTTAGTCTGTAGCAGATTATGTAGATGATCTTAAAAATTATATTGAATCCATTTCCGATCTGTTGTTTTGCAGTAGAAAATATGCAGAAAACACGAAGCTTCACCATGTTCTATCCAGAGGATCCCAGAACAGGAACGACCAACTGAGATTGCTTCATGGTTAGTTGGTTGGGTATTTTGTGTCTCCCTTAAAAATAGTCAATGCTCAAAAACTAGCAATTAAGTCAACGAGACCTCTGAAGAGAGTGTAAGGATTTAGAGAGCAAAAGATGGTGCCTTCTGGAACAGTAAAGATTACAAATTGATCCACTGAATAGTTCCCATCACATCGGTAGGTTGGTAAGTGGTCTTTTAAATTTCCAACCATTAGCCGTAGATTGGTTGATTGTGGTCTTGCTCTGATCCTTGAACTTGTTTCATAAATGCTGACTTTAACAGCTTTTCTTTTCTTCTCCTTTTGATCATAGCCATAAATGTTCTAGAATGAATAAGCTAGTAGAAAATCATTTTATTGATGATTTGACAGGAAAACCAAGTTAAAATACATATATTTTTAGCCAGAATATGTTTTTCTCTTATCACTAGTTGCAGGAAGGTTTCAGGTTTCATTGTGTGCTTTCATGTGCAGAACTGGTAAGGTTTTTATCAGCGTTAATCCTGGTGAACAGATCGATGACTTCCTGGATACTAATATCCTTTTTTAGATTAATACTTTGAATGTATGAACCTGTTTTATCAGATAACTTGAACAATCAATCTCTTTGTGTGTTAATTGCTATTGAGGGTTAATGCTATTTATAAAATGAAATCAATATAATCTCTATTGCTCATTAACTGAGATGTTCTGGGCTCAACTCTGTTTTATTTTCCAATTAAGTTCTATTATTTTTCCTTATTGGCCCTTGAAAACTAGCTGTGGAAACAAACTTAATGGTTCTGCAAATGTCAGAGTCAACAAAACGCCCTAAAGGAAAACCCTATAATATATGAATATAAAAAAGGAATGCGGTGTTTAATCGTTGGAAATTACAGCATAGTTTATTATTATACACCTATCTCTTATTCATTTTTAAAGGCGCATGACTTCAGATCTATGAGTGAGATAAAAGCTTTCTCTCAGTGGTTTATTTCCTTCTCAGTGGTGCTCACGGTGCTGCAGAAAGGCGGCCCCCAGTGGTGGGAAGGTCCACTCCTCAAAGCCCTGCCTGCTTTAAGCTGCCTGGCCAGTGTCTGCTTTAGGTCCAGCTTGGTGCATCCCTTTGGGCCGTGTGGTGGGCTGAGGAATGGCCCCCCGGGGTGCCCACATCCTATCCCTGGAATCTGTGGCTATGTCACTTTACACGGCAAAGGAGACTCTGCAGATGTGATTAAGTTAAATAGACTGAGGTGGGGGGTGATCTTGGATTGTCTAGGTGGGGCCCATGTAATCACAGGGTCCTTGTGAGAGGAAGACAGGAAGGCCAAAGAGAGAAGGAGACGTGACAGTGAAAGCCGACTGAAGCAGGTGACAGGACAGTGTGTCCAAGGAGTGCGGGCATCCCTGGAGTCCGGGAAAGGCAGGGGCAATGATCCTCCAGAGGAGTTTCCAGCATGAGCCAGCTCTGCCTACACCTGGGTCTTAAGCCAGTCAGACCCATTTTGGATGTCCTGCCTCCAGGACTGTTGGGCAGTAGATCTGTGATGCCTGAAGTCACCTGGTCTGTAGTGATTGCTGCACAGGCAACAGGAAGCCAACACAGGGCCAGGGGGCTCTTGAGGGAGTGTGGCTCTGGGCTGAGCACTGGAGCTGGGCAAGGAAGAAACTCCTGGACATGAAGGAGCTGCCCCTGGGGTGCCTTGGAAGGCATACTCACCTGGGAAGGACTAGGGGTTTCCTTGTAAGGGCGCTTTTAGTAACCCAACTCACAGCTTCTGAAGCTCAGGCCTGAGGAGCCCTGTCTAGGTCTGCACCCACTGAACACCTCTGGAGCTTGCCTTCCCTTAGGGTCCTCCTGGACAGGCTTCCATTAATAATAGGCAAATAGGATGGAATTTTAGAACTGGGTTTACCTGGTCTCCAGCTATGTTTGCTTGGTCTCTTCCAGGAATATGTTTTAGCCTTTAGCAGAATTTTAAATAAGTAGATATGAAGAACTCCGATTTTATGAAGTCTTTTCTACCTGCCCACAATTTTTACCTTTCTCAGTTAATAACTTTGTTTTTGTCTCTAGGCCAATAAAATTCATATTTTCGAGGAAGAGGAACACCTGTTACTCCATCCAGCAGTCACTGCGTGAAGTCGACAAATAGTCGAGGTGTTTCTGTTTGTGCACTAAGACTTCTCCACCAAAAAGTCCTCAGGGAGAAAACTTTCTGGACCATTTTATTAAAAAGATAATCAAGGCTGGGGGCAGTGGCTCATGCCTGTAATCCCAGCACTTTGGGAGCTGAGGTGGGCGGATCATGAGGTCAAGAGATCAAGGCCATCCTGGCCAACATGGTGAAACCCCATCTCTACTAAAAATACAAAATTAGCTGGACCTGCTGGCATGCTGCTGTAGTCCCAGCTACTCAGGAGGCTGAGGCAGGAGAATCGCTTGAGCCCGAGAGGTGGAGGTTTCAGTGAGCTAAGATCGCACTACTGCACTCCAGCCTGGTGACAGTGAGACTCCATCTCTCTCTCTATATATTCAAAACACAGCAAGGTTCAGGCCTCATGAGCAGGTAAAAGGGTGGCCGAGGCTGGTGTTCAGCTCGTGCCCCTCTGCGCCACAGTTAGTGGTCTTTCTTGGTGGAAGGGTCAATGTTGTGAAGAGGGACTGCCTCCAACCTCCGCTGGGCCGTCTCTTCCCAGCACCACATTGGGGTCATGTTTCCACCGTGGGCTTATTACCATATTAAATAAATGTGGAGGGTTCAATGAGTGTGTGCAAATCCTGGCCGCACTGTGAACCAGGCATGAGACCTTGGAACCAGGCGTGAGACCTTGCCTAAATTTTCTAAGGAACTTAAGCAGTAGGAACTCAAAAATGACAGGTATTGCTATCATTTTGGCAAGCTACAGATTCATTCAGCCATTTAGAAAAAAATTAAGTTGAAGCCTTCAGTTGCCAGAAGATAGTTCATAAAAAGATGCTTGTTAGTTACAGTCTGTCATTGTAATAAACCTTTTCTAAGTATTCCGAAGAACAGTTGGTTCTATTGCTATACCAGCTCACAGCTCTAAGAAGCTTAGAAAGGCGATTTATCCAAAGTCATACACCTAGTCGGTGGCACAGCCAAGAATCGAATGCAGGCAGCAAGACTCCTGCATGAACGCTTTGCCCACCTGCCTATACTGTGCAGAGCAGGAACAGCACCTCATTACAGCAGACACTGAATCAATTTGTTAGTTTTACAGATATGAAGCAGTTGGCACTAGAGGACTCCCTGTGTTGGTGACATGCATCTTCCTAACCAAACCCTGCCTGAAACCTGGTTTCATGTCTTCCTCCAAGGGAATACATAATTGTAAGTGTCAATAAACTGCACACCTTTCTTAAGACAAATCCATTGCTGTATTTTTCAAGTCCATCTAAAAAACAAAATGGAAGGAGGGCAGATGCAGTTCTTCAGTCACTGCTGCATTTAACCTGCCCCCTTCAGCCCATCCTGTGACCTTTTTATTTTTTTAATACAAAAGACAACTGCTGTCTTATGCTTCTGTGGTCACTGGGCTGGAGGAATTGCACAGAAGGTGCGGGCTGAGAAGGAGAGGCCCTCACTGCTGTTCTCTGTTTGAACGGCAGGCTTAGCGAAGTGCAAACTCGATGCCCTCCCAGAGTACCTGTCCTTAGGAAATACCAACTGGCTTTCATGTCATGGCCCCCAGAAATCAGTGCCTGCTTTCCAGATAACTGAAGTATCAGGAAATAGCTGCATATGACCTCCCCAGGCTTCCTTTGAGACATCAACATATGATTGTATGAAATGCCACAGACAGGACGTGGGAACTGCACCTTGTTGTCTGGAACCTTATACACTGGGCAAACTTAGCTAACAAGACAATAAATTAGGTATAGATGATGACAAAATCAGTTGTTCTGACTGAATTTTTCGGGTTGGTTTGACTTTGTATTTTGGTAAATAGCTTGGTGTGTACTTTTTTTTAGTATAAAAATGAAAACAACTTTTTAAAGCCTATTAGACCTATTAATTAATAGTAAATGGTGACTTTGTACCAGGCAGTATGCTCGATGCGTTGTGTATGCCATCTCATTTAATCATTCCAACTACTCCATGGCATAGATGTTACTTCTATTTTTGGATTGGAAAGCTCAGGGTCAGGTCACACTGAAGCTGAAAGTTATGCAATTGGTAAATAACAGAGGTGGGATTTGAACCTGAGTTCAGTGCCTCTTGCCAAAGAGTCGTTTTGTTTTCTGAAATCCTGAGGGTTGGGGTTTCTGAGCCCAAACCCATAATTTCTTTTGTTTACTTGCTCTTTGAAATGCCAGCGGGTTGCATCATTGATTGGAGTTTTTCTTTCAGATCCAGTGATCCCTAGAAAGATAAGAGTTTGAAATGTACTCAAGTGTCCCAAGAGACCCAACCACTCTGCTCATGCTACACACAGCCTACGACTTTTAATCGCATGTGCGCTGGATTCAGGACCCATTTTCAGAGCTTCATCTGAAAGACCGTCTATGGGAAACAGATGGGTCGGATGAGTAAGGGCTGAGTCAGCCTCACAGAGGCTGAATCTCTGGTTCCAAGGAGTCTAAAACCCACTAAGCCATCCCCTCCGGTGAAGAGATTAGACGCCAGATGGGAACACAACTTGCCCTTTTCTGATCCAGAGGCCGAAGTGTTCCTCATTAGAACACTGCTGTACTTAATGGAGGCCTAGAAATCAAATCCTTCCAATATACTGTTTAATATGGCTAAGCACAAGCAAGGGGTAAGCTTGTCCAACTCTTTTCCAAAGGTCAAGTTTTTCTCATGTGTAATTCAGTTTTTATCATAGTCTTCAGTTTTTGTCCAAGTTGGTATTGTGGTGTCTAGCATTTCTCAAGCCTGTATTTTAAGACATGTATCGGAAGAATCTTACTGATATTTACAGTTTAGAAAAGACTTTCCACTAAGTTGTAACTATCTAGAAAATAAATCAAATTGAAGCTTTAAAAGAATATTGCATACAAATCTTTGTGATCAGCTGCTTCCCTGTATAGCCATCTATTTTTGTATAAAAGATATATGACAGCAAATGCATTATTTCCATGATTAGAACTTCAGTACTATGTTGTATTTCCAAATATGGTCATGTTCTGAAGTAGTAATTAAATGATAAGTCTAAAGGAGATTGAATTATATCAGTCTTTTAAAATCTACTTTGTTTTCCCACAATGAATTTTTAATAAGTGAATCAATAGTTGCAGCAGTGCTATATATTTGCATGTCTGGTTCTGACAGCGGATAGTTGTTCCAGGGTTAATCTATCAAATATGGCAGCTACTTAGCAATAGAGCGTTACGGTAACTATTGAGCACTTTCCATGTTGTTAGTCTAAACTGAGGTGTGGTGTGAGTGTAAAACATGTTAGATTTCGAATGTAAAATATGTCAATATTTTTAAATGCATTGCCTGCTAAAATGATAATATTTGGGGTATATTAGGTTAAATAAAATGTATCGTTTAACTTCTATTTTTTTCCTTTTGAAAAATGTGGCTGCTGGAAATTTTAAAATTACACATATAATGGGCATTTTTGTTTTTGTTCTATTTCTATTAATTAATGCTAATCTAGAGTCTCTATGTAAATAAAATAAATAGACCTTTCTGGTTTTTCAGCTGGCTGAAAAATCAGAGTACTTCTTTTAACCCAGTTGACTCTCTAGTTCAGCACAACCATCACTTGCTACATTGTACCTGGTGATAAAAGCAGTTAATCTATCTCTCGAATATGCTCTTTTACAAAGAGGCAGTGACTTTCTTTGGAAAAGTTTGGCTTAATAAACTTTAATTGATGATAATATTAATAAACAAAAGAAGGATCAATTCACAATTACAGTTTATAAATAATAAGTAGTAGAAGACTCTGAGAGTGTATTTATACACAAATTCATCTGTACCATAATATATACTGGATGTAACTTAATACTACACCGCGATAATATAAAACTACATGATTATGTATCTGTCTTGGTGCTTGCCTTCTTAGCTACTGGTAAATTGGCAGAGGTTTAAAATATAAAATTAGCTTCTTAACAGCTAGGCATAATTAGTTTTGAAATTCTTTTATCAAGTCATTAAAACATGAACACACCATGACTCACAAAAATAATTCAATCTTGTTTGTTTATATGCTGGTAGGTATCCCTTTCATTCATCAGTTTCCCAGCTTGGCCTCCAACAGCAGGTGTTCCTTGAACCAAAGAGAAGCTGGTACTTGAATGCCAACGACTCCCTCTGACGCGATTATCCAAGTGTTCCTCTGCCCATCCGGATCCCTGGAGGGCCAACTTCGTGTGTTCGCCTGGCCTTGCCCTTTACATAGGATGCTGCTTGTGTTCTAACGCCAATCGTTTTCATGCTTCTACAGACCGACAAGTAATCTTGCCGGTGACTTTTGTTTGAGTTTTGCCGTCGTCGTGTATCTCTACCCCCACACAGCGATCTTCCTTAACTTCTCCTCCATTAAAGACAAACGTGCAAGCGGTGTTGTGTCCTCCCAGACAGCACCAAATCCAACCAGAAGAAGAAGAGGGGAGAAGTAGACCCGTTTAGTAAACATGATCAGTTAAATAATCAGTATCAAGTGTAACACATCCAGCGGTGGCCTGTGAAAGAGTGGTTTAATGAAATGACATGCTTTAATGATGAAAACAACCAGAAATGCTCTATTAAACAGTAGCTATTTTCATGATAGACTACAAACATTATGGCGATGAATTCGGTTTATTTACACACTTAGTTTTTTTTGGCTCATTAGAAAAGTCATGTTTGAAGTAGCAGGAATATTGTACATGTGGTTTATATGCCAAAGTGGTTGCCTGAGAGGATGTAGTGTTTTTAAGGTCAGCACGATTTAGTTGACCACGTTGTATTTAGCGCTGTTTCCACTGAAAAGAGGCAGCCACAGTTACATGACTTCTGTAGATACCGAATCAATGATGACGGTGTTCTAAGAAGGCCATTGGCCTGGTGTCAAGCCTTTTGGAAGTGTTCCACTGGCCTGTAGCCCCAGCAGTTTCACTGAAATCCTGTAGCTCAAGGAAGAGCATCTGGATTCATTTTGGGAAGGAAAAAGCAACAACTTTTACTGAGTGATCTCGGCAAGGGCTTGTCCTCCTCTGGCCCCCATCAGGTCGGACATGTAAGGCTTGAAGCTCTGGGCTTTAACTCTCTCACCTGGCTGGGGATCTCCCCTTTCTCTCCCTCCCCTATTTGCCTCCTCCAGCTTGCAGGACCCTTTGTACCTCCCCGGGGAGGAGCTGCCCATGGAGCTGGACTGGGCAGGAAGAGAAAGTACCTGCACTTTTGCAGGGCCCACAGCACAGGCTCTGCCACTCCCTGACCTAGTATCAGAGTCCCTGGGCCAGGGGCCACATGGGCTGTGCCAGCAATGCCTGGACTTTCCAAGGAGCTTGTTTTACAGGCTGGCAGGAGTGCTCCAGACACAACTGGACATTCCAGCTGAGAGTATCCGGGTTGGCATGGTTTATTTAGGGAGGGAGAGGCTTAGGAGATATGCTATGATATTCAGCTCTGACACATTTCTTTGTCCCTTTTCAAACTCTTTGCCGCACGTATTTGGAGTCCCAGCCAGCACATTATGTACCCACTTTTTTCCCCAAGCCATCCCTCTCCTATGCCTCCACTTTCAGACACGACACCATCACTTTTTACTTTCACCCCAGGATTAGCTCTGACCCCTTCCTTCCTTGTTCTACCTCCACATCTTCACATCTAATCAGTTGCTGCAGCTTGCAGATTTTCTTATTTTATTTTATTTTTTTCTGTTTTCTCAGGCCACCACTCACCTGGAACCAGGCCCTCCTTGTGCCAGTCTTGGAATTTTGTTGCTACGTAGCTACCATATTGGGGAAATTAGCACCAGATCAACCATCTGCTCTCTAAAATAGACACACACATTGTATCACTGTTACCATTATTAATTCATTTTCTTAAAATTCACTGTGGGAAAGACAAGCAGGGTGAATTGAGGGAGATTGATAGGATTACATCTATTTTAAATATATCCTTTAATTAGTACTTCAGAGCGTGGCCTCCTCTCATCTCCCTACCTTCCTGCAGGTGTTTCCTTTGTCAGACTGGCCTACCTGCACGCCATCGACTACGTCACACCATGGTGCGTGAGCACTGATTTCCCACTGGATAGACTCCAGCCCGACATTCACGATTCTCCAGTGCAGGGGTTCAGTCCTGGCTCTTCCATCTCCCCTGGTGGAGCCAGCACCCCAAACACTCATTCTGCAGTTCCTCCTACACCACGCCCCCTGGTGAAATGCCTGCTCCCTGGTTTCTCCCCAGAGCTCCCTCGTGAGCTGTTGAAATCTGACTTTCCCGTGAAGCTTCTTGGTTGATGTCAGCCATCAATGATCTCTTCTTACTCTCTACTCACGGCTTGTAGCGATGAAACCCCTCCTTGGCTAATAATTAGCTACCTCTTACATTTCTGTCTTGAGAAATCTCAGTATTTCATACACGTATTGTTCATTTACTTTTTACTTATGTGCATGTTTCTTCCTGACAAGATTACACATTCTAGAAGAATTCCTTGAGGCTCTTCACAGATTCAGGGTTTTTGTTTCAAATAGTCAAGGCTCTCCCCCTCTGAGTGTTTACTTGGCGTTCCCTCTCATGCTCTTGCTTGTGATACTTTATTTGTTTTGTTTCTTCTTTGGACACCAATGATAGTTTGTTTAATAAATAGATTATTTGTGTATTATTCCAGTAAAGCAGTAAAATTTCTTCTAGTGTTTTGCTTTCTGTGTAAAAGGTTTTTATTTAAATTTATTTTTCATTAGCTATTTGTTTTTGCTCCATTATTCCAACTGCTTTCAAAACAGAGTGCATCCCATTCATGGGAAGGGTGTGATGTTCCTGAGCATCTTGAAGCAATTCTGTTTGTAATCCTGGGAGTAGTAACTGGGAAAGGTGGATTGTTCTACGGACACAGAGAGGAGGAGGAGAAGATGGAAAAGGAGGACCCTAGGAGGACTGGCACCCGGGGTGGAGAAGAGAAGGGCCAGTTTTGAACAGCAAGGCAGCCCGCGGGGACAGACAGGCCACATGTGGGTTTGACTGTTTAATGAGAAGTGTGTGCCTCCCCTCCATCTGCACATCAGGAATCTTCAGTAGAGCTCACACTGGTTCCTGACGGTCTCATAAGAATGGGCTATCTGGGGGAACTCAAACGGATGTTGATTTTCGCATCTGGGTCAACAAAGTGCAGAGGCTAGGAGGCTCGTCCTGCCCCCACCGGGGCTCATCTAAGGCCTCTTAGTGTCGAGAGCCACCAGAGAGCCCTCTCATCTTCAGATGAGTGACGCAAAATCAACTCACATTTATAGGGCTCCTCACAACTTACAAAGGAACGTCATCCTAACAGAAACTCTGTGTGGCAAGTGGGGAGGATTTTGCTAATTCCACAGTACAGACTTAAATACGGAGCTTCAGAAAAGTTGTGTCACACGGCAGTAAGCAAAGAATTCAAAGCCATGGTCTGCTCTTTTAAAACAAACAAACAAACAAACAAACAAACAAACAAAAGACTAGGATTGTCTAAGTAGCGTCCATTCTTTCTCCTTCTCCCCGTGCTAGCTGGGGTGTGCCTGCAGACTTGTTTCTCTGGAATTCACAGCATTACTCTGTTTGTTGTCAGTTTTCTTTCAGAAGAACAATTACCCTGGTTTTCTCTTATATGTGAACTTTTAACTTAATGCTTAAAATGTTTGGTAATCTTGTCAACCTCTAGGTTTTAGGATACGTGTCATCAAAATCTGAATGGCACGTCCAGAATTATCCACACATGATAGTTCACATTCTCCCTCTCGTTAAGTCCTGTTCCATAGTCCCTCATTACTTTGTCATTGTCATCATTATTTTTATCTTTCTTATCAAATACACATTTTATAAACAATTGTGATTGATTATTATTATTTGCTTTTTGAATTCAGTTCCAATGTACTGGTTTATGGCTTGTTACTTTTCTTCTGTGACTTGCCTTGACGTTATTTGTGCAGTGCTCTCATGCTCACAAGCCCTTCTTGATCATGAGTCTATGATTCCCAGCATCTGTTTCTAGCTCCACCTTGAAATACATTATTTGATGAAGATTTTTTTGTAATTTTTTCTTCACATGATTTAATTCTTTGGCTAATCACTGTGATTAATTTTTGGTTGAAAATTTCCAACTGTCTTTTTAAATGGAAGTTATTATTTCTCTCTTAATTTTTCCTCTAGTATGTTAGAGAGGCTCAGGAAGTAGATTCTTAGTTATTTTATAGTCTCTCATTGAGTGAAATTAATGTGCTTTGAAATTAATGCCATTAAGAATCAATTGTTATTTGTAGTAGGGAAAATGTATAAGAACCAAAATGCCCAACTACTAAGGGAGCTGTTAAATGCATTACTCAAGTCCTTTGAATCAGAGCATGATTTATAAAGATAAAACATTGGAAAGAGTTTAAAAGATAATTGTAAAATTAAATGCAATATAGTCATAAAATCATGTTTTTGAAGAATAGGTTTAATAAAAGTGCACGTTGAGTGAAAAGATTTCAGGACACAAAAATTTACATGCAATTTGATTCCAAGTTCCTTCTATTCTTAATAAATGTGATTAACTTAGTATGAAACAAACTACTTCTCATTTTAGATGTATGCTTATTTTGCCTAAAATGAGAATTGCAGTTTCATTGTATTCTTCTGTTTTTAATTTTTAGTATGACAACATAAATGGTACCTATTTTATTGCATTTATTCCAACACAGAGAAGTATATGGAGAAGGGATGCTGTCGGTGCTCTCCTGGAGTACATGCTCTAAGCACACAGAGAGCAGGTTAGGCACGGAGGGAGAGGAGGGTAATGTGCGTGATTGACTCACTCATGCTAAAAGGGCCCTGGCTCCCCTGGACTCATCTCCCAGTTAACATTTCACTGATGAGCAGGTGTGCGATCCCAGTAGAAACAGGAAAGGCATTTAGTTAAAATGAGGTGTTCTAATAAGAACTTAATTCCATGGACCCTTTGATTATGAAGTGTTTCAGAGAAGGGTGTGGAAGGCTTAAGTAGAGATTTGAAAGACTTCTTGCACTTGGATAGTTTGTACCAAAGAGAATTTTGAACAATGAAGCCAATGAAACAGAAACAGATGGCTCAAATTTTCTTTGAAATGTAGACAGATTGAAGAGGAAGAAGTTTGGCAAAAATACATTTGGGACATGGCCAAACTGAAAACATTTGAGAAATGGTACAAAACACTGGAAAAGCATGAAGGTGCCTGAAACACTTGCACTAAGTATAATGTGATGGGGACACATGAAGAAATGGAGCCTGTACAGACAAGGCCACGTGTTCTGGTCAACCATGGCCACCACGGCTTCATTCTGAGGGAGGACAGACACTGACAGCTTATGGCTCTACCTCAGCGACTGGAACCACCTGCGTGACTGAACCACCCTATGAGACTGTAACTACCTGTAAGACTGATGCTACCTGTGTGTCTGAAACACTCTGTAAGACAGCAACTACCTGTGTGGGTGAGACACCCTGTGAAACTGTAACTACCCATGCAGCTGAAATACCCTGTGAGACTGTAACTACCTGTGTGGTGGAAACATCCTGTGAGACTGTAGCTACCTGTGTGGTTGAAATGCCCTGTGAGATT
>NC_045438.1:167430088-167444144 GCF_002776525.5 Piliocolobus tephrosceles | reverse complement strand
AATGCCCTGTGAGATTGTAACTACCTCTGTGGCTGAAATGCCCTGTGTGACTGTAATGCCCTGTGTGACTGTAACTATCTCTGTGGCTAAAACATTCTGTGTGACTGTAGCTATCTCTGTGGCTAAAACATTCTGTGTGACTGTAGCTATCTCTGTGGTTGAAGCGTGCTGTGCAAATGAAATGTCCTGTATGACTGAAATGGCCTCTGAAACTGTAATTTCCTGTGTGACTAAAACTATCTGTGCAACCGAAATGGCCTGTATGGCTGTAACTCCCTGTGCCACCATAACTTGATAGGTCTCCTTTTGCTTGTCTCTAACTTGAAGACCTTGGAGTAAATGATCTGACATTCTTTAATGGAGTAGTCACCCCACTACCATGTCTCTTTCCCTCTCTGTGGGAGTGTGAAGTATTTAATCTGCTTTTTGTGGAGACCAAGAAACATTCCAGAAAGAAATATTTGCCTGAGAGTTACAAAATCTTTGGTCTCAGACTTGAGTACCCCCCCTTTTTTTCAGGATCTCACTTTGTCACCCAGGCTGGAGTTGAGTGGCATGATCATGGCTCATGGCAGCCTCAACTTCCCAGGTTCAAGCGATTCTCCTTCCTCAGCCCCCTAAGCATCTGGGACTACAGGCATGTGCCACCACACCTGGCTAATTTTTTTGTATTTTTTTGTAGAGACAGGATTTTATCATGTTGCCCAGGTTGGCCTCAGACTCCTGGGTTCCAGTAATCTGCCTCAGCCTCCCAAAGTGTTGGGATGTTACCCATTTTTCAATGGACCTTTCTTTGGTAACATTTAAGTGAAAAAGTATTAATGCATATTTATGCTAATAATCAGATAAAAAGAAAACAATACCCACAGCTGAAGGGCATGGAAATATAGATTTCTGCTTAGGTTTCCAAGGGGCTGATCCTTGTGAGGAGATCGGAAAGTCTGAGTTGGGGCACTTGATTCCAGGAAGAGAAGGAAAACCCAGGAGAGTTTATTAAATGCAACATTTCAAACAAAGCAATGACGAAATGACCTACAGCCAAGAAGAAAACACTGAAACACAATGAAAAGAGAAGAGCCCTATGGTTCACAAATTATTTTTTAATTTTTAAATTGAGGATATTTCCCCAAAGTATATCAGGCTTTGGAATATTGGCTGGGGGCAGTTGGAGGAGACAAAACTATAAACAAGAAAGAGAAGTTTCAGGGTCAGCCGGCATGAATTCTGCTCTCCAAACCTGACTAACTCGTGGAAAAGGGGCAGAAGCACACGGGCCCACAGAGACGGTCAAAATGGGAAGGAAAAAGGGTCAGAGAAGCCAAGCTGTGGGAGCTGGGAGGTCAGTGGAGACGCGACAGGCTTCGTGGTCCTGAGACAAGTACACCTGGTATGGCAACGGCTACCCGAAAGGAAGGGAAAGCCAGCAGCACTAGAGTTTCCTGGAGGAAGGATGAAGGGAGAGTGGCTGATGTAAGGAGGTTTGCGGAAGCAATCTCAGAGCAGATAAATCCCTCGGTACCGCAGCCTCCTCCACGTGCCTGCCTCCCTGCTAGCGGGGCTGAACTCCGGAGGCTTTTTCTCTCAGCAGAGTCCCTGGAACAGGGCTCTAGGCATAATTGTATTATGCTCAAAGCAAGGGGCCTCACTGATTGTATCGTTTAAAATATTCCTGTAATTTAGTGATGAGCATGTGTCAAAACTCATTTCAAACTTTCTCTAAGGAAAGAAACCTGAGACAAGCCTACTGAAGTACTAACCCATGCTAGGCACATTTTAATGAAAAAGGCTAAGTGAGATCTCTTTCTCAGCCTGACTATATGGTAAAGAATGTCTTGTTAGAAATCATTAATCCTGCTGACAGACTGAGGGGTGAGAAGCCAGTGTCCTGGAAGAGATCTCAACTCCATTAAACTTTACCAGCAAACTGCTTAAACATTTGATCAGGAATTAACATTTCTTCTAAGAGGGAGGTTGCAAATTCTATCACATGAAAAGTTCTGTCCTAGACCAGGTTTGATTTTTCCGTGGGAAACCTGACCAGCTAATCAGTTCAAGAGATACTGAGGCAGCAGGCAGGGCTTGACTCTGGAGCCAGGGCTCAGACAGGGGACCGAAGGAGGACTTGCTAAACCAGGGATGGAGTGGAAGCAGCTTCCCATAAGACAGGCCCAACAGCATGCCAAGTCAGTTTACCATCGCCATGGCCATACCCAGAAGTTACTGTCCCTTTCCATGCAATGACCCAATGACTCAAAAGTTACTACCCCTTCCCTAGGACTTGCTGCATAAACCGCCCCTTAACTCGCATGTTATTAAAAGTGGGTATAAATGTGATTGTCAAACCGCCCCGAGCTGCTCCTCTGTGCCTACGGGGTAGCCCTGCCCTGCAGGAGCAGTCACAGAGCATGACGCACACTGCGGCCTCAGTAAAGTTCTTTTCTTCTACCTCTGGTTTGCCCTTGAATTCCTTCCTGGACAAAGCCAAGAACCCTCGCAGGCTGAGCCCCACTACAGGGCTCACCTGCTCTGCATCAGTACAACCAGAAAATTGCCATTGGAATTTTCCTAAAAGCGGATAAGATATTGGATTGAAGAAACCACACAAGATGCTAAAGACATTTTTGCAGAATCAAAGCATGATCTCGATAAATAAAAACAAGGTAGGAGAAATGAGAAAAAATAAAGTCATGAAGAGGGCTCTGGGAAGATGGCAGAGGGGGAAGCACCAGGAATCCATCTCCCCACCTAGACAACTGTTGCCCTGGCAGGATCTGTCTGATGTAGCTATTTTGGAACCCTGGAGTCTCTTCAAAGGCATTCAACTTCCAGAGGAAGGCTTGGATGTTCAGCTCTCAGCTTGGCAGCCACCCCCTCCTTACCCTTCAGTCGCAGAGCTGCCAGCCATGCATGAATCCTAGTTTAAATGTTGGACATGTAATTTTTAAAACATTTTTCTCTTTCTTTCTTTTCATCTCTTTGTCATTTGCTCTACTTTTGGCACATGTTGCACTACAAGATTTTATTTTTTAAGCTTTCTATTACTTTTTAAGAGAATTCTTTCCTACAGCTCATCCTTCTGTTCCCACACGCCCACTCCCAGGACTCGAGCCGTGAGACTCAGCCTACTGCTCTCTGATCACTATAGCTCTGCAGGACTCATGGCTAGGTCAGCCTCTACAGAGGAAAGTGCTGACTCCTTGGTCTTTTCTGAGTATTCAAAGCCTCTCTCTGTTCTCATCCTTGTCCTTATTATTTTAAAGAATGAATTTATGTATTTATTTATTTATTTATTTATTTATTTATTTATTTACTTTTTGAGACAGAGTCTCTCTCTGTCGCCCAGGCTGGAGTGCAGTGGCGCGATCTCTGCTCACTGCAAGCTCGGCCTCCCAGGTTCATGCCATTCTCCTGCCTCAGCCTCCCAAGTAGCTGGGACTACAGGTGCCCACCCCCACGCCTAGCTAATTTTTTTTATTTTTTTTATTTTTGGTAGAGATGGGGTTTCACCGTGTTAGCCAGTACCATCTCAATCTCCCGCCTCGGCCTCTCAAAGTGCTGGGATTACAGGCGTGAGCCCCCGCACCCAGCTGAATTTAATTTTTATTCCTTTTATTGATGCTATGATACATTATCCAATAAAAAGCCCAAAGGAACAAATATGCAAAGAGTGTGCATCCAGTGCACAACTTCCCCAGCCACGCTGTTCCTCTGTCCACAAGGCACAGAGTCTTTCCAGAATATTCCATCTATGCGTAAACAACGTGGCTGTATCCTGATAGCTTTGCGTCTTCATCTTCACTGCTGCCTACAGGGATCAGGGAGATCTTGCCCGCATGAGGCATCTCATGTCTGTGTAGCCACTCAGATTACGAACATAGGTTTTGTGTTTCCCTTTGGTTTCAGTCATTTGCCATCATCTTTGTGAACCTCACCAATAAAACAATAAAACAGAAGGTGCTTTTGACTTCTGCCACGTCTGGTTGTTCAGCTGCAGGGTGGCTACTGATACAGAGCCCTGCACATTCCACAACCTCAGATATTAGAACTATTGCCATCGGTCTTGTGTGCCCTTCATTCTTGCTGGTCAGCAGTCATTTCTGGGTCCCCAGTAACCATCCTTCTTGAAACTTCTTTGACTATACTGTTGGTTATCCTGTTCCCTGAGTCCCATGTATCTATTTTTGTTCATTTGTTGACCTTATTTGGTGGAACATGTTTCCATTACCTAAAGAAAGTGTCTGAAAAAATGTTTTTCTTCTACCTTCCTCCTTGATAGATAGTTTGGCTGGGAATAGAATTTTAGATTAAAAAACAGTTTTCCTTTGGAACTTTGAAAGTATTGTTTCTTTGCAATCTACCTCCCAAAGTTGTTGCTGGGAAAAAAGAAAGCTAAATTCTAATTCCCATCCCTTTCTTGTGACCTGTGGATGCTGTCGCTGCTGTTGTTTTCTTTTCTGTCAGAAAGCTTGTAGGATCTTACTTCATCCTCATCATTTTGAAATGTCAGTGATTTGGGTTGATATGAAACTATTCTCATTGATGTTTTGGGCTTAGTTTGGGCTTCAATCTAGAAACTCATGTACTTCGGTTCTAGGGAATTATTAAAAAATTCTTATTAAAATTCTTACACTGATGTTTTCTCTTCTCTATTTCCTCAATTTCTTTTTGGAAATCAGGACATTTATTAAGAATGTGAGGTAAGGATGGATGTGAGTGAAAGGTATCCAATAAAACCCCACTACAAGCATATAGCTTTTGGACATTTTTCCATGTATAGGTAAATACTTATTTTCCAGAATGAGATTATAAAAAAGATTCTTTTTGTGATTGTCTTTCTTAGCTTGTGAGTATATGCTCAACTTTACTGGGGAACATATTAATGTTAAAACAAACATGCCATTATCATTAAAAAATGTTCATTATATTCCGATATATTATCATACAGTGAAAACTTCTAAAGGTGACTTCATTCAATAATAATTTTTTCCCAGTTAGAAACCTCATGGACAAAACAAGTCAGATAAGTCATAAATGAGGGACATGTATAAAAATAATTTATAAACAATCACACAATGCTCAAGTGGTAAACATATCCCAAACTAAGTGCTGAACAGTTCAATGTAGGGATGGTGATATACAGAAAGCTCGTATTTTCATTTCTAATTGGCCTTATATGGAAGTAGGTGTTTGAAATTGAAAAATGCAATAATACATATGGCACAGGTTCTGGAAAAGAAGAAGCAAACAGAAACACTTGACTTCTGTTTAGGAAAGCATGTTCCAGAAATTATGTCCTCCAAAGTAGTCAGAAATTATGTGTTCATGAGTCCAAATTGGGCTACTTCTGTAGGTGCTAAGTAAATGCTTGTTAAAAGAAATTCTTAAAAAAGAAATGTAGATTAGTTTGCTGGGGCTGCTGCCACAAATACCATTGTCTGAGTGGCTTAAACAATAGGAATTTATTTTCTCACCATTCTGGAAGATAGATGTCTGAGACCCAGGTGTGGGCAGGGTTGGTTTCTCCAGAGGCCTCTCTCCTTGGCTTGTGGATGGCGTCTTCTCCCTGTGTCCTTGACTGGTCTTCCCTCTGTGCCTGTCTGTGTCCTCATCTCCTCTTCTGATGAGGACACCAGGCGTGCTGTATCAGGGTTCACGCTAATGATCTCATTTTTACTTAATTACCTCTTGAAAGGCATTCACATTCTGAAGTACAGGACGTTAGGACCTCAACATAGGAATTTTGAGGGATGCAATTCACCTTATGACACAATGAATGAATTATGAAGGCGTGAGAAAAGTCAGAGGGGGAAGAAAACTCCTAGAAAGCTATGAACAAACTGAGCATTTCTTATACAAATGATTTTGCATTCCATGTTTTGATGAGATGGGGAGATATGTTCAGAAGGGGTGGCTTGTCCCACCTGGGGTTTCCTGAACCAAGCAAACCTAAGGAGGACTCTTGGCGACATTTGCCAAGTCCTGTGTCTGTGTGTGGAAGACCTGCCTGACTACACAGACCACAAAACCGTGCCTCATGACCCCTCTCAGCTGGTAATGTGTTTGGGCCAGGCAATATCAATAGACTTACATGTCTTGCCCCTGCAAGCTCCATTCTATATTTAGGCAACGGAAAATTGTCTTTGCCCTCACTCGACCATTGTGTCATGTGAAACAACAGCTTACTTGAACTTGGCTCCTGTCAGCTAAAGGGGCACATATTTCCTGGTCCGCCACCCCCCCCCCCCCCCCCAGCCACCACAGACCTGCCACGCAACTGTTCCCAAACATGTCTGTGTCTTGGAATCTCGTGGGTGTTTAAAGAGTCTGCTTCCTGCCTCTCCCAGCCCAGACATCCTACTTCAATTAGTCTGTGGTTGTGGCCTGGCCACGGGGATATTTTTAAAGGTCCCTAGGTGATTCTGATGAGTTTGGGAACCATATCTCAGGCGAGTCTACATGAACTCTCTGCCATACACTCTACAGCACTTACTTTGTGACCCGCACTGCCCTAGTAATGACTGGTTACTGGACTGTCCTCCCCACTGCACTGTAAGTTCTTTCAGGGCAGGGATGTCAGCTGCATTCTTCACTTTGAGGTACCCAGAGCCCAAACTGCACTTCTATAAGATATGAGGGTGATTATGACAAATATATTTGTTCCCAGCCTCATCTCTTCCAGGTACAGGAGGTAGATCTAGTCTCAGGTGGCATGACAGACTTAAAGCCTCAAATCTTCACCCTGTTACATTCCACTTATTAAAAAATTTAGGGCCAGGCATGGTGACTCATGCCTGTAATCCCAGCACTTTGGGAGGCTGAGGTGGGAGAATAGCTTGAAGCCAGGAGTTCAAGACCAGCTTGGGCAAGATAGCCAGATCCCATCTCTGTCAAAAAACTTTTAAAAACTTAGCCAGGTGTGGTGGTACATGTCTGTAGTCACAGCTGCTTGGTGGCTAAGATGAAAGGACCACTTAAGTCCAGGAGTTTGAGGCAGCAGTTAGCTATGATGATGTCGTTGCACTTCAGCCTGGGCAACAGAGCAAGACCCCAACTTAAAAAAAATAATTACTTAATAATTTAAAGTTGGCTGACCAGTATTTTGGTATGCTTAGCAGGAGGGAAATGCCGTGAAATTAAGGAACTTTGAGATCTTTGGATATTTGGTGAAAATCTCAATCATCCTGGACTGTGGAACTCTGATTTCTCAGCTGCACTCTCAGTGCATTTTTGGCATATTGATTAATTTTTCAGTACAAATTTATACATACATAAACAGATGTATTAGAAATTTGTATTAGAAACCTCAAGATTTGTCAATTAATACATCTATGATGAATGTCTATTAGAAATGAAAACGTTTTAGATTGCAGCTGGGACTATTACAGTTCTTTTCTATTTTTAAAATTTTTAAAATTCTTTAAAAGGTTTTAAATAAGAAACGAATCCACTAAATAATCCACAAAGAAAGCCATCTCTCTTAAAGGTTCCCATGTTCATAAAACTCCTGAAATGTGTAGTTTTTCTTTGGTAATTTAATTTCTGCTGTCTCTGTCCATCCAATTTATTTGTGACTAATCATAGATTTATTTTATTGTATTATTTCAATAGTTTTTGGGGAACGGGTCATGTTTGATTACATGGATGTCTTTAGGTGTGATTTCTGAGATTTTGATGCACTCATCACCCGAGCAGAATATACCGCACCCTATTTGTAGTCTTTTATCCCTCACCGCCCTCCCACTGTTTCCCCAAAGTCCACAGACTCCATTATATCATTCTTATGCTTTTGTGTCCTCATAGTTTAGCCCCTACTTCTAAGTGAGAACATACGATGTTTGATTTTCCATTCCTGAGTTAATTCACTTAGAATAATGGTCGCCAAGTCCAACTAGGTTGCTGCAAATGCCATTGTTTTGTTCCTTTTTAAGGCTGGGTAATATTGTATGGGGTATATATTCACATATATATGTATATATTATATTTATATGTATATATATGCACATATTATATTTATATACATATATGTATATATTATATTTATATACATACATGTATATGTTATATTTATATACACATATATATTTATATGTACGTATATATTATATTTATATATAAATATATATTTATAATTACATAAGTATATATAATATACATAATATAATATATAATATACAATATATAATTATAAATATATGTATATTATATATTATATACATATATGTATATATTATATTTATGTATATATGTCATGTTTTCTTTATCGACTTGTTGGTTGATGGGCATTTAGGCTGGTTCCATATCTTTGCGAATTTTGCTGCTATAAATATGCATGTGCAAGTGTCTTTTTCCTATAATGACTTCTGTTCCTCAGAGTAGATAACCAGTGCTGGGGTTGCTGGATCAAATAGTAGTTCTACTTTTAGTTCTTTAAGGAATCTCCACACTGGTTTCCATAGTGGCTGTACTAGTTTACATTCCCATCAGCAGTGTAGAAGTGTTCCCTGTTCACCACATCCATGCTGACATCTATTATTTTTTGATTTTTCAATTATGGCCATTCTTGCAGGAGTAAGGTGGTACTGCATTGTGGTTTTTGATTTGCATTTCTCTGATAATTAGTGATGTTGAGCATTTTTTTCATATGCCTCTTGGCCATTTGTGTATCTTCTTTTGAGAATTGTCTATTCATGTCCTTAACCTACTTTTTGATGGGATTATTTGTTTTTTCTTCCTGATTTGTTTGAATTCTTTGTAGATTCTGGATATTAGTCCTTTGTTTAATGCATGATTTGTGAATATTTTCTCCCACTCTGTGTGTTGTCTGTTTACTCTGCTGATTATTTCTTCTGCTGTGAAGAAGTTTTTAGTTTAATTAACTCCCATCTATTTATCTTTGTTTTTGTTGCATTTGCTTTTGGGTTCTTTGTCACGCACTCTTTGCCTAGGCCAATGTCTAGAAGACTTTTGTTTTTCTGATTTTGTGTTCTAGAACTTTTATAGTTTCAGGTCTTGGATTTAAGTCTTTTATCCACCTTGAGTTGATTTTTGCATAAGGTGAGAGATGAGGATCCAGTTTCATTCTTCTACATGTGGCTTGCCAATTATCCCAGCACCATTTGTTGAATAGGGTGTCCTTTCCCCACTTTATGTTTCTGTTTGCTTTGTTCAATATCAGTTGGCTGTAAGTATTTGGCTTCATTTCTGGGTTCTCTATTTTGTTCCATTGGTCTACATGCCTGTTTTTATACCAGTGCCATGCTGTTTTGGTAACTATAGCCTTGTAGCATAGTTTAAAGTCAGGTAATGTGATGCCTCCAGATTTGTTCTTTTTGCTAAGTCTTGCTTTGGCTATGTGGGCTCTGTTTTTGTTTTATATGAATTTTAGAATTGTTTTTTCTAGTTCTGTGAAAAACGATGATAGTATTTCAATGAGAATTGCTTGAATTTATAGATTGCTTTTGGCAGTATGGTCATTTTCACAATATTGATTCTTCCCATCCTGAGCATGGGATGTCTTTCCATTTGTTTGTGTTGTCTATGATTTCTTTCAGCAGTGCTTTGTAGTTTTCCTTGTAGACATCTTTTACCTCTTTGGTTCGGCATATTCCCAAGTATTTTATTTTTTGTAGCTTTGTAAAAGGAGTTCCATAGCTTTTGTAAAAGGGGGCTTGTAGCTTTTGATAAAGGGGTTGAGTTTTTGATTTGATTCTCAGCTTGATCACTGTTGGTGTATAGAAGTACTACTGATTTGTGTACATTGATTTTGTATCCTGAAACTTTACTGAACTCATTTATCAGATCTAGGACCTTTTTGGATGAGTCTTTAGGGTTTTCTAGGTATGTCATCATATCATCAGCAAACAGTAACAGTTTGACTTCGTATTTATCAATTTGGATGCCCCTTATTTCTTTCTTTTGTCTGATTGCTCTGGCTAGAACTTCAAACAAGTAGAAAAAAGAACTTCAAAGAAGTTCTAGAATGATTTAGGGAGGATTCCATCTTTCTCTATCTTTTGGAGTAGTTTCACTAGCACTGGTACCAATTCTTCTTTGAATGCCTGATAGAATTCAGCCATGAATCCATCTGGTCCTGGACTTTTTTCCTTGGCAATTTTAAAAAAGTACTGTTTCAATCTTGCCACTTGTTATTGGTCTGTTCAGAGTTTTTGTTTCTTTCTGGCTTAATCTAGCAGGGTTGCATATTTCCAGGAATTTATCCATCTATTCCAGGTTTTCTAGCTTGTGCACATAAATGTGTTCATGGTAGCCTTGAAGGAGCTTTTGTATTTATGTAACATTGAATGTAATATCTCTGATTTTATTTCTAATTGAGCTTATTTGGATCTTGTCTCTTCTTGGTTAAACTCACTAAAGGTCTATTGATTTTGTCGTTTCAAAGAACAAACTTTTTGTTTCATTTATCTTTTTTTTTTTTTTTTTTTTTTTTTTGGTTTCAATTTCATTTAGTTCTGCCCTGATCTTTGTTATTTCTTTTCTTCCACTAGATTTGGGTTTGGTTTGTTCTTATTCCTCTAGTTCCTTGAGGTGTAAGCTTGGATTGTCTATTTGTTCTATTTCAGACTTTTTGATGTGGGTATTTAATGCCATCAACTTTCCTCTTAGTCTTGCTTTTGCTGTATCCCAAAGGTTTTGATTAGTTGTGTCATTATTATCATTCAGTTTAAAGAATTTTTAAATTTCTTTCTTGATTTCATTGTTGACTCAAGGATCATTCAAGAGTATATTATTTAATTTCAATGTATTTGTATAGTTTTGGAGATTCCTTTTGGAGTTAATTTCCAGTTTTATTCCACTGTGGTCTGAGAGAGTGTTTGAGTAATTTCAATTTTCTTAAATTGATTGAGGCTTGTTTTGTGGCCTAATATTTTGTCTATCTTGGAGAATGTTCCAAGTGATGGTAAAAAGAATGTATGTTCTGCAGTTGTTGGGTAGAATGTTCTGTAAATATTTGTTAAGTCCATTTGTTTTAGGGTGTAGTTTAAGTCCATTGTTTCTTTGTTGACTTCTGTCTTGATGACCTGTCTAATGCTGTCAGTGGAGTATTGAAGTCCCCCACTATTATTGTGTTACTATCTCATTTCCTAGGTCTAGTAGAGCTCCAGTGTTAGGTGCATATATATTTAGGATTGTGATATTTTCCTGTTGAACTAATCTTTTTATCATTATATAATATCCCTCTGTCTTTTTTTTTAACTGTTGTTGCCTTAAAGTCCTTTCTGTCTGATGTAAGAATAGCTACTCCTGCTTGCTTTTGGTGTCCATTTGCATGGAATATCTTTTTCCACCCCTTTACCTTAAGTTTATGTGAGTCCTTCTGTGTTAGGTGAGCCTCTTGAAGACAGTAGACACTTGGTTGGTGGATTGTTATCCATTCTGCCATTCTGTATCTTTTAAGTGGAGCTCTTAGGCCATTTACATTCAATGTTAGTATTGAGATGTGAGGTACTGTTCTACTCATCATACTAGTTGTTGCCTGAGTAACTTGTTTCTTTTTCATTGTGTTATTATATTATAGGTCCTGTGAGATTTATGTTTTAAGAAGGTTCTATTTTGGTGTATTTTGTGGTTTTCTTTCAAGATTTAGAACTCCTTTTAAGCATTTCTTGTAGTGCTGGCTCGGTTGTGGTGAATTCTCTTAGCATTTGTTTGTCTGAAAACCTCTCCTTCATTTATGAAGCTTAGTTTTGCTGGATACAAAATTCTTGGCTGATAATTATTTCGTTTAAGGAAGCTAAAGATAGGATTCCAATCCCTTCTGGCTTGCACAGTTTCTGCTGAGAAATCTGCTGTTAATCTGATAGGTTTTCCTTTATAGGTGACCTGATGCTTTTGCCTCACAGCTCTTAAGATTCTTCCCTTTGTCTTGACTTTAGATAACCTGATTACTATGTGCCTAGGTGGTGATCCTTTTGCGATGAATTTCCTGGGTCTTCTTTGAGCTGCTTGTATTTGTGTGTCTAGAATTCTAGCAAGACCAGGGAAGTTTTCTTTGACTATTACCTCAAGTAAGTTTTCCAAACTTTTAGGTTTCTCTTCTTCCTCAGGATCATCAGTTATTGTCATGTTTGGTCATTTAACATAATCATAAACTTTTTGGAGGTTTTTTTCATTAAAAAATTTTTTTTCTTTGTCTTTGTCAGATTGGGTTAGTTCAAAAGCCATGTCTTCAAGCTTTGAAGTTCTTTCTTCTACTCATCTGATTCTATTGTTGAATCTTTTCAGTGTATTTTGCATTTCTCTAAGCATGTCTTTCATTTCCAGAAGTTATGATTCTCTTTTCCTCATAATATCTATTTCTCTGGATACTTTTTCTTCCATATCCAGTATTGCTTTTTAAATTTTCTTTAAGTTGCTTTTCACCTTTCCTTGGTGCCTCCTTGAGTAGCTTAATAATCAAACTTCTGAATTCTTTTCGTGGCAATTCGGAGATTTTTTCTTGGTTTGGGTTCATTGCTGGAGAGCTAACGTGATCTTTTGGGGTGTTACAGAACCTTGTTTTGTCACATTATCATAATTAGTTTTGTGGTTCCTTCTCATTTGGGTAGACTTTCAGTGGAATTATCTGAAACTCAAGGGTTGCTTTTCAGATTATTTTGTCCCACGGAGTGATCCCTTGATGTGGTGCTCTCCCCCTTCCTCTAGGGACAAGGCTTCCCAAAAGCCAGACTGCAGCGATTGTTATTGTTCTCTGGATCTGGCCACCCAGTGGGTCTACTGGGCTCCAGGCTGGTGCTGGGGAAGGTCTGCAAAAAGGTAAGTCCAGTAAGGGCTTCCCTTGGCTCAAGCTGGAGATCAGGAGTGCCTACAGGACTCTTCCTACTGCTTTTTCTACTCTTACATTTTGCTGGGCTCCCTAAATCCATTTCAGCTCTAAGTAAGGGGTTAAATCCTTCCCCATGATCTGAGTTTTCAGGTTCCACACTGGGGAAGTATGTTCAGAGGCCAACTTTTCCCCTTCTCACACTTGGGAAAGTCAGAGTTTTTCGACTGTCTCACAGTGTTTTGCAATGGCAAGCTGCTTTTTCCAAGGGTCTTTGAATTCTTTTGGTTTTCTTTGGTTTTCCTGTGGTGGTTCTTGGAGCAAAAGTTCACAGTGTGAGTCTTCAAACACTCTTCTGATCATCTAAGTGGGAGCTGCACATTAGTTCTCTCTCCTATCCACCATTTTTTCTTAAAACCCTATTACGGTTCTTATCTGCAAAATTTCTTGTGGGTATAAAAGAAATAATGCATCTGATTTACTTAACACAGTTCCTGCTTTTATGGTAAGAGTAAAAGGAATTCTAACCAAGTTACATGTCTAAATCGAATACAATTTTATACGGACCTTTGCGAAAACCCTGCGTCCTCTCTGTCCACACCCACTTCCTCCACTCAGAGGAGTTAGCAGGTGCTTCTGTTTCCTCCAGGAGGTGTTATGGATCTCTTTTTGTTACTCTAAGTTAACAGGGTATGCACAGTCCTTTGCATTCAATTGTAAATGGGCCTGGTGCTCTTTGGGGATTAGCTCTATTTCTTTTGTGGTCTATTTAAAGTTTCTCCTTTTCTAAAGTTTTGGCATTTCGTATGTTCCAGGAGAATCATCCATTCCAGTTTGTTACATTTGCCATATTTATGTGCATACAGTTAAGCAAAGTTATATTTTATAATTTTCTAAGAAATATTCCATTTATTCTTTAAAAGATAATTCCTAGGACGTGTTACACAATATGACAGATATAAAATTATATACTCTGCAAAAATTAGTCTCCTTCTAACATTGTTCCTCAACCACTTAAGAATCCTTCATAGGAGTCGTCACTATAAACAGCTTATTTTGTAAGCTGACAAAAATGTTCAGTTCAGCTGGCTTGCAATATCCTTGTGAGTACAGTTGTAATATCATATTCTGTGTCACAGGTAAGTACAGTTGTAATATCATATTCTGTCACAGTTAAGTACAGTTGTAATATCATATTCTGTGTCACAGGTAAGTACAGTTGTAATGTCATCATATTCTGTGTCACAGGTAAGTACAGTTGTAACGTCATATTCC
>NC_045438.1:167416490-167430078 GCF_002776525.5 Piliocolobus tephrosceles | reverse complement strand
GGTAAGTACAGTTGTAATGTCATATTCTGTGTCACAGGTAAGTACAGCTGTAAAATATCATATTCTGTGTCATAGGTTTGAATTCAGAAAATATAGCCACTTAAGAGTTGTTCACTCTTAAGTTGCTAATTCACAAAGCAATTGCATGTCCACTTTGCCCTGTAAAAATTCAAGTTATATACCCATTGTTTTATATTTCCCCAGTCCTTTTCCCCAAGGTCACCAGCAACTTGAGGGCTTCTAATTAAAGATTGAAGCTCAGATGGCAATTCAGGGAAATTAAGAACTTTGCTCAACTCTATGCAAATAAATTTGGAAAATGTAATAAACTGGAATGGATGATTCTCCTGGAACACATGAAATGCCAAAACTAATTTTAGAAAAGAAGAAACTTTAAGTAGACCACAAAAGAAATAGAGCAAATCTCCAAAGAGCACCAGGCCCATTTACAATTGAATGCAAAGAATTATGTGTGCAGTTCCTAAATGTCATTGTGTTGAATGTGCTCAATTGTACCTTGTACTAAAAGTTCGGAAAAGTCAAGGCACTTCTATGCTGTGTCCCATTTTGGAGTTGCGATCTGCATCCCCTGAGCGGTTTTGCTTGGTTGGGTGATATGCCAACACAGAGGACCTGTGGATGGGCACCTTGGCAGAACACAGGTGGGAGATAGCACTATGAGTAGGATGTATGGGGTAAACAGCCACAAGGAGCAGGCTTGTTTGTCTTTTGCATTTATGAAAAATATACAAATGATACTTAAATGCATACAACACTGAAGGAAAGATACTTTAAAAAAGATTTGTAACTAACAGCATGGCAGAATTATTTGTTTTCGTTAATCCTTTGGCCAAACAAATGTTTAACAAGGATTTAATATTGAAAAACAGAAGAAAAAGCCAAAGAGAAGAATGAAGCACTAAAACGATGTTCCCTAGCATTAGTGGGAGTTAGGATATAATATTTCCTGCTTATGAGTACTTGGCATACACTGTTATATAATAAATGTATCTGACCAGGGATTCCAAATTGTCAACATGCAGGAAGATTGAGAGTCAAAGACTTAAAGGATGATTAGTTACAATTGAATACACTTTAATAAATTCAAACTAAAGTAGAGAAATGGGAGAAGTGGGCAGTGAAGGCTGGGAAGAGAGTAGAAGTGATCTCCTTAGTTTTTGGTCAGTTACCAGAGGCTTTGAATTCTTTCATTCTGGCAGTGCCTTAGTGGAGTTAGTAATGCAGACGATTCCAGCAGTGCCTTTCAGACTCTTAGGTTTTTTCTGCCTTTAGTTAATTGTTTTATAACTTGCTTGATTTCTTTTTTTTACTGGATGTGTTCTATGACAAATTTGGAAATACATCAAATTGGTTTTTCTCTTCGCTTCTCAAAATTTTTGTTTAAAGGGATCCACTTTTAGAGACAGCATGGAGAAACTTTGCCATTCTGTGCCAGTTCTGGTGATCAGCCTTTCAGAGCCCTTTCTCATGCTTTTCTGGGAAGCTCTCCACAGTCCTCTTCTATGAGCTTCTTAGTGTCCAAAAATGTCTTTGAACACCCCTCCTCTCACCGGCGGAATGAGAAGTTAAAGATGCTCTGTACTCCTCTCGGGTTTTTTTTCTTTTTTCACAAAACATGTGTCAAGAGCTTTCCACTTGTCCATGTCACATATAAACCTGGCTCTGCAAAATGCAAAAGAATCCTCTGAACATCGTGAATCTGGAGAGTTATCTGGAGGCCAGCTCCGCAATGGACAAACCGCACAAACTTTGGTGCTCCCTATAGCTCTTTGACACCAAACCAAGTTCTCCAGAGCTCCGTATGTGAAGTGCCTATTTTCAAATTTTAGCCATTCATTTTTGAATATATTCATATAATTTAAAAAGTTACTGAAGGATGTAGCAATAGAAAATCTCCCTCCCACTCCTCTCCTCAGCCGGGTCCCTTCTATGTGCAAAATCCCATATTGCCCTTTGGATCCTGCATAAATCCCTGGAATGGCTTTGTAAGAGGCACTAAAATTCAGGGCTACCATGGGAACCCGGGCATTCTTACAGCCATCATTCCCTGCTGGTACATAGAAACACCTGCACAACTTTAAGGCAGATACTCCGTTGCCACTGCATAGATTAAAACAGGCCTGAGCATGCCACGTAGAGAGCGGTGGTAGAAAAGCCTTGCACCATAGTCCCAACATCAACATTTCCTGCAAACCCAGAAATCAAATTGGTGTAGAGTGTGTGATATGCTGACGGACCATCCAAAGGCCGGCCACCAGAGGAGGGTTCTCAGTGTGTCCCGGTAGCCACCATTTACAGAGACCATCTGGAAGGTCACTGAACAGGTCTTTCTTGCCGATCATGCAAACTGTATCCCAAAACTCTTTTTTTTTTTTTTTTTTTTTGAGACAGAGTCTCTCTCTTGTTGCCCAGGCTGGAGTGTAGTGGTGCCATCTCGGCTCACTGCAAACTCTGCCTCCCAGGTTCAAATGATTCTCCTGCCTCAGCCTCCTGAGTAGCTGGGATTACAGGCACCTGCCACCATGTCCGGCTAATTTTTATACTTTTAGTAGAGATGGTGTTTCACCATGTTGGCCAGGCTGATCTCGAACTCCTGACCTCAGGTGATCCGCCCACCTCGCCTCCCAAATTGCTGGGATTACAGGGGTGAGCCACCATGCCCAACCCAGGTTACTCTCAGTACAAACAATTAAGCCAGACATTCTTAATTTTGTAGCACAAATACTGTGTGCCAGGGACTGCCCACGTATTATTTTTAATCCTTACAACCACCCCATGAGGTTAGGCATTCATGTTTTTATTTTAGAAGTGAGGAGACTGAGGCGAGGAGAGAGAAACTCACTTGCTCAATCTCATACTGCCTGGAAACGGCAGACCTCAGAGTGAAACCCAAACCCGTCTGGTCAAAGTATGGCCCCTGCATGCCACTGGGCTGCTCTGCTCTTTACAAAGAGGCACTGGCTTAAAAGGGGTGCAGTGGAGAAAAATGAAGAAGATTTAAATCCGAGAAGTAGTCATTCTAACAAAGATGACAGGAACTGGGAACTTTATGTGAAGGCCACAAAATGAAAGATAAGTAAGTAAAATATTTAGTGCCAGAGATGATAACCTGCCAGCCTCAATCTCTGTGAAGACAGAATATGGTAAAAAGGGAACAACTTGGGAGGCCGAGGCAGTTGGATCACTTTAGGTGAGGAGTTTGAGACCAGCCTGGACAACATGGTAAAACCTTGCCTCTTCTGAAAACACAGAAAAATTAGCTGAGTGTGATGGCAGGTGCCTATAATCCCAGCTCTTCCGGAGGCTGAGGCAAGAGAACCACTGGAACCCAGGAAGCAGAAGTTGCCGTGAGCTGAGATCACGCCACTGCACTCCAGCCTGGGTGACCGTCTCGAAAAAAAGAAAAAAGAAAAAAATAAGGGGGGAATAACTTTCTGGGGACTTTAGTAAGCTATAAGAAAGAACCTCCTGTGGTTATCCTGTGGATGCTCTATCATTTGTCACCTTTAAGAACCATGTTTAGTTTAACTTTGGAGAGAAGCTGTCCTATTGGGGGTGGGGGGAATGGGCCTGGCTGCAAACAGCGTTCGTTATTAATCTTACTGAAAAGATGACTTTGGGCAGCATTTGTCATGTCTTGACATTCTCATCTGGAAAATTGAGAAAAATATGCAAGTAGTTTTAGAAAAAGGATGATTTTGAGGGTAGAATAAAATCACAGAGACAAGTACCTGGTGTGGGATCAGTGTGCAATAAAGGCGAGCTCTCTGCCTTCTCATTTTGTGGGATGGTTTGCGGGACTTATTCAGATATCTCTTTCCTTTAAGAGTTAGTTCTAGATTTTGTGGAAAGAGAATGAGATTTTTGGCAAAAAAATAAATCGTAAAAAGAGAATACAAGGAATACAAAAACTGCAGGAAAATGTTAAAAAGTAATCTGTAAAAAGAAGATATAATGCATGAAAACTGAAAAGCTAGATGCCACAGACCAGTGACACTGTAGTCCCACTCACAGATGAGGGACAGAATCCTGTGACTTACTGGAAATCCCACAGCTGGGCATGCTCCCACCTCCCCTACGTGGGTTTTGCCTGTGTGCACAGGTGTCTGCATGCATCATGACTAGCAGTTTGAGCAGGAGTTTTTGATGCCCTCTTCCGTATCTTGATATCCCCCTGTCTATGACAGTTTGTCTGGCTCTAACCAAGCTACAGTCACCCTAGTAACTTTACTTAATTCAATATTTTGGTGTTTTCTAAACACACAAAACATGTTCTAACAGTGAAGATTCATGATTCAGTGACTCTGCCTCAAAGCCTCAGGCTAACTTCTGCATGTGGCACAAGCTTATGAAGACACTGCTTACGAGCAGGGTGGGGTTGGCAAGTAAAGTCTAATTGGGTATGCTTTGTTGAAGAGCTTCATTTTGTTTAAAAAGAGGGTTTTAGGCCAGATGATAATGGCAGTGATCTATTCAACTGACGTACAAAAGTGTTTCAGGTGGCATTAATAGACTTAAAGCATTTTGCATTCTATATTGAGTGTATTGTTCTTACAGAGATGCAATCTTAAGCTCAGATTGGGTGCAGCTCTTCTACTGGGATGTAAAGTACAACAATTCAGTGCTTCAAATATATTGTGGCAGTCAAGTTTCTGAGCATTATGAATATTTATATTTCACAGCTGTCATTTCAGTGTTTCCTGGGGTTTTAATTGTTTTACTTTTGGAGTGTTGAATAAACTCAAGCCAGGCTCATTGCTGTGCAAAGTTAATCACTGCCAAAATACACCTCAGCATCACATGTCCGCTTGCCCCAGGGCATTGCCAGAAACATTGAATGCCACCTGCAGACAGAAGTAAGTTAAAAGGTTCTTTTTTTTGTTTTTGTTTTTGTTTTTGTTTTTTACTTTAAGTTCTGGGATACGTGCGCAGAATGTGCAGGTTTGTTACATAGGTATACATGTGCCATGGTGGATTGCTGCACCCATCAACTTGTCATCTAGGTTTTAAATCCCACATGCATTAGATATTTGTCCTAATGCTTCCCTCCCCTTGCCCCCAACCCCTGACAGGCCCCTGTGTGTGATGTTCCCCTCCCTGTGTCCATGTGTTCTCATTGTTCAACTCCCATTTATGAGTGAGAACATGCGGTGTTTGGTTTTCTGTTCCTGTGTTAGTTTGCTGAGAATGATGGTTTCCAGCATCATCCATGTCCCTGCAAAGGACATAAACTCATTCTTCTTTTTATGGCTGCATAGTATTCCATGGTGTATATGTGCCACATTTTCTTTATCCAGTCCATCACTGATGGACATTTGGGTTGGTTCCAAGTGTTTGTGATTGTAAATAGTGCTGCAGTAAACATACATGCCTATGTGTCTTTATAGTAAAATGATTTATATTCCTTTGGGTATATACCCATTAATGGAATTGTTGGATCAAATGGTATTTCTGGTTCTAGGTCTTTGAAGAATTGCCACACTCTCTTTCACAATGGTTGAACTAATTTACACTCCCTCCAACATAGTAAAAGTGTTCCTATTTCTCCACATCCTCTCCAGCATCTGTTGTTTCCTGACTTTTTAATGATTGCCATTCTAACTGGTGTGAGATGGTATCTCATTGGGTTTTGATTTTCATTCCTCTAATGACCAGTGATGAGAGGCTTTTATTCATGTGTTTGTTGTCCTCATAAATGTCTTCTTTTGAGAAGTGTCTGTTCATATACTTCACCTACTTTTTGAGGGGTTGTTTTTTTTCTTGTAAATTTGTTTAATTTCCTGTGGATTCTGGATATTAGACCTTTGTCAAATGGATAGTTTGCAAAATTTTTCTCCCATTCTGTAGATTCCCTGTTCACTCTAATGATAGTTTATTTTGCTGTGCAGAAGCTCTTTAGTTTAATTAGATCCCATTTGTCAATTTTGGCTTTTGTTGCAAATGTCTTTGGTGTTTAGTCATGAAGTCCTTGCCCATGCCTATGCCCTAAATGGTATTGCCTAGGTTTTCTTCTAGGGTTTCTATGGTTTTAGGGTTTACGTTAAAGTCTTCAATCCATCTTGAGGTAATTTTTGTATAAGGTGTAAGGAAAGGGTCCAGTTTCTGTTTTCTGCATATGGTTAGCCAGTTTTCCCAGCACCATTTATTATATAGGAAATTGTTTCCCCATTGCTGGTTTTTGTCAGGTTTGTTGAAGATCTGATGGTTTGTAAACGTGTGGTATTATTTCTGAGGCCTCTGTTATGTTCCATTGGTCTACCTATCTGTTTTGGTACCAGTACCATGCTGCTTTGGTTACTGTAGCCTTGTAGTGTAGTTTGAAGTCAGGTAGGGTGATGCCTCCAGCTTTGTTCTTTTTGCTTAGGATTCTTCTTGGCTATATGGGCTGTCTCTTGGTTCCACATGAAATTTAAAGTAGTTTTTTCTAGTTCTGTGAAGAAAGTCAATGGTAGCTTGATGGGAATAGCATTGAATCTATAAATTACTTTGAGCAGCATGGCCATTTTCACGATATTGATTGTTCCTATCCATGAGCATGAAATTTTTTTCCATTTGTTGTGTCCTCTCTTATTTCCTTGAGCAGTGATTTGTAGTTCTCCTTGAAGAGATCCTTCATGTCCTTTGTAAGTTGTATTCCTAGGTACTTTATTCTCTTTGCAGCAATTTTGAATGGGCGTTCACTCATGATTTGGCTCTCTGTTTGTCTATTATTGGTGTATAGGAAGGCTTATAATTTTTGCACCTTGATTTTGTATCCTGAGTCTTTGCTGAAGTTACTTATCAGCTTAAGGAGTTTTTGGGCTGAGATGATGGGGCTTTCTAAATATACAATCATGTCATCTGCAAACAGAGACCATTTGACTTCCTCTCTTCCTATTTGAATATGCTTTATTTCTTTCTCTTGCCTGATTGTCCTGGCCAGAACTTCAACTTCTATGTTGAATAGGAATGGTAAGAGAGGGCATCCTTGTCTTGTGCCAGTTTTCAAAGGGAATGCTTCCAGCTTTTGCCCATTCAGTATGATATTGGCTATGGGTTTGTCATAAATAGCTCTTACTATCTTGAGATATGTTCCATCAATATCTAGTTTATTGAGAGTTTTTAGCATGAAGAGGTGTTGAATTTTATCAAAGGCCTTTTCTGCATCTGTTGAGATAATCATGTGGTTTTTGTCTTTGGTTCTGTTTATATGCTGGATTACATTTATTGATTTGTGAATGCTGAACCAGCCTTCATCCCAGGGATGAAGCCAACTTGATCGTGGCAGATAAGCTTTTTGACGTGCTGCTGGATTCGGTTTGCCAGTATTTTATTGAGGATTTTCACATTGATGTTCATCAGGGATATTGGCCTGAAATTTTCTTTTTTTGCTGTGTTTCTGCCAGGTTTTGGTATCAGGATGACACTGGCTTCATAAAATGAGTTAGGGAGGATTCCCTCTTTTTCTATTGTTTGGAATAATTTCAGAAAGAATGGTACCAGCTCTTCTTTGTACCTCTGGTAGAATTCGGCTGTGAATCTGTCTGGTCCTGGGCTTTTTTTTTTGGTGGGTAGCCTATTAATTACTGCCTTAAAATCAGAACTTGTTATTGGTCTATTCATGGATTCAGCTTCTTCCTGGTTTAGTCTTGGGAGGGTGTATGCCACCAGCAATTTATCAATTTCTGCTAGATTTTCTAGTTTATTTGCATAGAGGTGTTTATAGTCTTCTCTGATGGTAGTTTGTATTTCTGTGGGCTCAATGGTGATATCCCCTTTATCATTTTTTATTGTGTCTACTTGCACACCTTACCACCTAGCATGACGTAGATGCTCCAAGTCTGAGCATTGAATGAATAGAATTAAAACCAGCTGTCAACCTCTCAGTCCCCTGCTAATAATCTGTTGCATTCCCCCTTTCAAGGAATTTACTCTTTTTTGCAATTTTAATTAGTTCTTCCAAATTTTCCCCATTCCCATCTAAAATGACCTATGTGGATGTTTGTGACAGGTTGGGTTCTCCAAAACCAGGCTGCCCCAGGACAGTGGGACCTCCAGGGAGGCAGACCTTGAAGGAGCTGGCAGCTGGAGAGTGTGTGCCCTCATTCCCCACACTGGGCAGCAAATCCTTTCCTGAAGGGAGATCTGGCAGAGCATCTCCGCTGCTATTACAGTATCTTACCCACTTTACACCTTCATCCAAGGCAGAACTGTAACTCTCTCCCAGGAGCTCATAACTTTCCATCTGTTTTTGGTGTCATATATAAGAATCCTTTGCAAAATCTAACGTAATGAAGACTTACCCCATGTTTTCTTTTACTATTTCTGTGGTTTTAGCTCTTAAATTTGGGTCGTTAATCCATTTTGAATTAATTTTTGCACATGGTTTGAGGTACAGATCCAATTCCATTATTCTGTATTGGCTATCCAGTTGTTCTATATCATTTTTTGGAAAGACTCTTCTTGCTCTCATTGAATAGTCTTGCGACAGTTGTCAAAAAAATTTTGACTATAGATTTATCGGTTTATTTCTGAACTCTCAATTCTACTGCATTGATCTACATGTCTACCTATGAATTGAGGAACAAAAAAAGATATAAGACATATAGAAAACAAAAAGCAACATGACACAAGTACCTTCTTTTCTTATCAGTAAATACTTTAAGTGTGAATATACTAAACTCTCATTTGATACTCTTCTATTTAGTATATTCACACTTAAAGTATTTACTGATAAGAAAAGAAGGTACTTCTGCCCTTAGAATAGGCAGAGATTGGCAGAATGAAAAAATCCACCTAATCCAACTATATGTTGTCTACAAGTGA
The DNA here is from genome assembly GCF_002776525.5 of Piliocolobus tephrosceles. NCBI lineage: Eukaryota > Metazoa > Chordata > Mammalia > Primates > Cercopithecidae > Piliocolobus > Piliocolobus tephrosceles. The sequence continues at coordinate 167,421,252 of NC_045438.1, read as the reverse complement.
CTCACTTAAAATTCAAAGACACATACAGGTTGAAAGTGAATGAGTGAAGAAAATAAATTTTATGCAAAGAGTAACCAAAAGAGAGCTGGGATTGCTAGACTAATATCAAAACAGAAGAGACTTTAAGTCACATACTGTCACCAGAGGCATAAAAATTATATATTTATAAAAAGATAAGCCAAGCAAGTGTATACAGCAATTGTATAACCAGAAAGTCCCCAAGTATGTGAAACAAACATTGACGGAATAGTAGAAAGGAATAGTTGGAGACTTTAACATCCCACCTTCAGTAATGGATAGAACAAATAGAGGATCAAAAAGAAAACAGATAACTTGAACAATACTATAAACTAACAAACATATTAGTAAATTCTACCCAATAATACACACACTACCCCAAATACACATTCTTCTCAAATGTGCATGGGAACTTCTCTGGAACAGATCATATGTTAACCCACAAAAAAATAAATAAATAAATAAATAAATAAATAAATAAATAAATAAATTTTAAGACATTGAAATAATGCAAAGTATCTTCTCTGACTACAATGAAATAAAACCAGTGAATTAGTCTGTTCATGCATTGTTATAAGGAAATACCTCAGACTGCATAATTTACAAAGAAAACAGGTTTCATCGACTTATGGTTCTGCAGGCTGTAGAAGAAGCATGATGCTGGCATCTGCTTGGCTTCTGGGGAGGCCTCAGGAAACTTCACAATCATGGCAGAAGGCAAGGAGGGAGCCAAGCATCTCACACAGTGGGAGCAGGAGCAAGAAAGAGTGAGAGACAAAGGTTCTGCACACTTTTAAACAGCCAGATCTCATAAGAACTTACTCATTGACAGCACTAAGAGAATGGTGCTAAACCATTCATGAGAAATTCACTCCCATGATCCAACCACCCCATACGAGGCCCCACCTCCAACAATGGGGACTAAAATTTGACATGAGATTTGGTGGAGGCACAGGTCCAAGCCATGTCAACTAGAAATCAAAAGCAGAAAGAAAATTTAGAGATATACAAATGTATAGAAATTAAACAACACACTGTTAAATAACTCAGGGGTCAAAGAAGAAATCCCAAGGGAAATTAAGAAACTACTCAAAGGTAAATGAAAACAAAAATATAACAAACCAGAAGTTATAGGCTGCTACAAAAGCAGCACTTATGAATAAATTTGTAGTTGTGTGTGCCTATATTAAAAAGAATAAAGATTTCAAAACAACTTAACACCATAGGAGACCAAATAAATAAGAGTAAACCAAACCAAAGATTGCAGAAGGTAAAAATAATAGAGTGAAGTGAAATAAAATATAGAACTGAAAAATGATAGGGAAAATTAATGAAACCAATAGTTGTTTCTTTGAAAAGATCAACAAAATTGAGAAATGTTTAGCCAGGTTGACTTAAAAAACAGACAGAAGACTCAAATTACTGAATCATAAATAAAAATGGGAACATTACTGCTGACTTTACAGAAATTAAAATGATTATAGGAGAATATTATGAACAATTTCACGCTAAAAAAAATTAGATCAAGAAGAAGATATAGAAAATTGGAAATGACCTATGATAAGTAAAGATTGCATCAGTAAACTAAAGCCTCCCAACAAAAAAGTCCAGATTCATATGGCTTCAATGATGAATTCTACTCATCACTTAAAAAAGAATTAACATGGCCAGGCACGGTGGCTCACACCTGTAATCCCAGCACTTTGGGAGCCTGAGGAGGGTGGATCATGAGGTCAGGAGATTGAGACCATCCTGGCTAACATGGTAAAACCCTGTGTCTGCTAAAAATACAAAAAATTAGCCGGGTGTGGAATCCCCATGTGTCAAAGGAGGGTCCTGATAAGAGGGTAGGAGGTGACTGGTCATGGGGGTGGTTTTGCACATGCTGTTCTCATGACAGGGAGCTCTTATGAGGGCTGATGGTTTTAACAGTGTTTGGCAGTTCCCCCTTTGCTCGCTCTCTCCTGCTGCCTTGTGAAGAAGATGCCTGTTCCCCCTTCACCTCCGGTCACGATTGTAAGTTTCCTGAGCCCTCCTCAGCTGCATGGAACTGTGAGTCCGTTATGCCTCTTTTGTTTACAAATTAGCCAGTCTCAAGTAATATCTTTATAGCAGTGCCGAAATGAAGTAATACAAAGTTCTAAGAGTAATTAGACAAGAAAAAGAGATTAGAGACATCCAAAATGAAGGAAAAAGTGAAATTACCCTATTAACAGATGACATAATCATATATATATTTCCTTTACAATTTACAAAAAACTGTGAGAAATAATTAACAAATTTAGCAAAATTGCAGGATACCACATTAGCATACAAAAATCAGTGCACTGGAAATGAATTTTAAGTAAAGAAAATTAAGAAAACAATTCAATTTACAATGGCGTCCTAAAGAATACAATACTTAGGAAGAAATTCAATCAAGAGAGTGAAAGACTTGTACGCTGACATTATTTGACTACAAAATATTGCTTAAAGAAATTAAAGAAGACATAAGTAAATGGAAAGATAGCCCATGTTCATGGATTAGAAAACTTAACATTGTTAAGATGGCAATATTCTCAAAAAACTTACTGATTTGATGCAATCCTTATCAAAATTTTAATGGCCTTTCTTTGGAGAAATGGAAATACTGATTCTCAAATTTATAGGGAATTGCAAAGTACCCAGAATAGCCACACACACACAAATTCTGAAAGATAAGATGTATACTTCCTAATTCTACACTTACTACAAATCTACAGTGATTGAAATAGCATGGTACTGGTATAAGGATAAATATATAGACCAATGGAATAGAACTAAAAGCCCAAAAATAAACCCATACATCTAAGGCCAATTGATTTTCAACAAGGACACCAATAAAATTCAAATGAGAAATACAGTTTCTTCAACAAATGATGCTGGAACAGCTGGCTACCAATATGCAAAAGAATGAAGTTGGGTGCTTACTTCACATCATTTACAATAATTAACTCAAACTGAACCAATAACCTAAATGTGAGAGCTAAAACTATAAAGCTCTTAGAAGAAAACACAGAAGTAAATCTTCATGACCTTGGATTTTGCAAGGGGTTTTTACACAGGAAGCCAAAAGCACAAGTAGCAAAAGAAAAAAAATAGAAAAATTGGGCTCCATCAAAACCAAAAGCTTTGTGCTTTAAAATATATTATAAATAAAGTGAAAAGACAACCTTTGGAATGGGAGAACTATTTTGCAAATCATATATTTGATAAGGGTCTGCTAGCCAGACCATAAAATTAACTCTACGATTCAATAACAAAACACAAACACTCAATTAAAAATGGGCAAAAGACTTGAATAGACATATCTTCATTCAGTCCACATTACCCCAGTGCCAATCACACCTCAGATATGGTGTTCCATACATGGAGGTATCTGACGACGGAAAAGAGAGCTCAGTGTGCAATGAGGGAGAAAACCGGGCACTGAGAATGCAGAGGAGGAAGTACCTGGAAGCAGGTGTGCCTGGGGATAGGGAAGTGGAACTCAAGGAAGCCTTCTCAAAGGAACTGACTGTTGAATGCTGAGAAAAAAAGCAGATTTATAGGAAGAAGGCTGGGGGAGTTAGTGTATGGTTTTTAGTGTAGACGTAACAACACATGAAGAAAAATCTGATGTGAAAGATCCTGGTGTGTCACAAAGAACGTGAGGAAATTTCAGGTGAGCAAGAAGGGAGCAAGATTCTGGCTTCCCAGGTCTTTTCTTATGTGTCTAAAATGTCTTTAGTGTACTTTTACTCTCAAATGGCTGTCCAGCTTGGCAGAGTTCTGGAGTCAAAGCTATTCTCAGCATTTTGAAGCCTCATGTCAATTTAATTCTCACTTGTTTTGTAGTAAACATGTATTTTCTTTGTAGAAACCAGTAGCATTTTCCTTACAGGAAACAGACTTGAACTCAGATGGTTTAAGACACTTGATTGAAGAGACTGTTTCCAGTAGCATTAGCTGCACAATGAAAAACTCCACATCTCAGCATCACAGTCCAAAGAAAACTAATTAATATACATTTATATATACAAACAACACAGAATTTAAAATGAAAATAAAAAGGCTCCACTTATGATAGCACTAAAACACTAAAATGCCCAGCAATAATCCTAACAAAAAATTTGTAAAACCTCTCTGTGGGAAGCTTTAAAACTGGTCTGAAAAAATACTAAATAAAATAAAAAATGGACAAATGGGAAGAGATATTATGTTCTTGGATAGAAAAACTTGACATCATCAAGTTATTAATAGAGGTTAACAGTAATCTCAATAAAAATGTAAAGAGAATATTTTTCTCTTTTTTAAAAAAAATCTAGGCAAACTGTTTCTAAAATTCATTTATAAAAATAAACTATCAGTTTTGCTTTCAGACACAACAGAGTAAATGGTATTGGACCTGTCCTCCACCCTTAAATGATTGGAAACCAGACAACGGAAACGACAAATTGTTTTCAGACTTTGGTAAAGGCAGCATGGGAAAATAATTCTTGAGAAGAAAGAAGTAAACAAGGGAAGCCATAAAATTGCCCCTGATTTCTGCCTGGGAACATTTTCTGAACGGTGTCAGGCTGGGGAAACTAAGCAAAATACCACCGTCTTGCTGAGCTTGGAATTCAGAGAGGTGGAGGTGGCTGGACTTTGTGGAGCAGCATTGTGGAGACGAGGGCTGCATTTTTCCAAGTCTGTCTTTCTTTCTTTCTTTCTTTCTTTCTTTCTTTCTTTCTTTCTTTCTTTC
>NC_045438.1:167414134-167416390 GCF_002776525.5 Piliocolobus tephrosceles | reverse complement strand
CTTTCTTTCTTTCTTTCTTTCTTTCTTTCTTTCTCTCTCTCTCTTTCTTTCTTTCTTTCTTTGTCCATGTCTAGTAATTTCTTATTGGAAGCAAGACACTGAGAACTCTGCATTATTAGGTGCTGAGTTTTGTTGTACTTAAAACGTATTTCTAGTCTTTGTGCTAGAACATTGTTCCATTGCTTGGAATTGACTGTAGTCCATGGATGTTTTCATTTAAGTTACTGATAGAAGTTAAAGTGGATCTGGAAGTATTCTGACCTGGTGTGGGCCCGCTTGTGAGTCGATATCCTTTTGAGACTTTCACCCCATGGGTGTATATTAGCAGGTCTTTCCACTTTGACCTCTATTCCTGGCCCTGAGTTTGCTCACCTTACTCTTTTCCAGGTGGTTCCCAGCCTTGCAGGTTTTCTCACACTTATGTGCAGATCATGACCAACTCAGAGACTCAAGGAGAATGCTCCACACATCTCTGGAGTTTGTTATCACTCCCTGTCTCTACAACTTGCTGCGTTCTCTAATTTAGCTTCAGAAATTCCAGTTGCTTAAGGTGGGGAGGGAGGTAGATCCAATCTGTTACATCATGACTGAAAAGAAAATCTCTAGGTATGACTTTACTGTGCAGTGGAACGCTGTACCATTCCTCAGAAAGAACGAGGAAGGTCTCGGTAGTGACGTTGAACAATCTCCAAAGTCTACTGCTAATTGTGAAAAACAAGTTTCTTAAGAGTCTAGCAAAGAAGGAAAATGGAAATATATTTTCATATTTTCTTGCATTTACATAGAGATGCCAGGGAAATTTATAAAATAATGACTACAAGTGGTTGTCTGTAGGTGCATAGGTGGAGAAGTGGGTTGTGAGGGAGGGGAAAGTAAGACTTTGCACTGTAAGCCATTTGACATTGTTTTGATATTTTGCTGTGTGTGAATGCATTATCAATTCAAAAAATTTTAAAAACTTAATGTTGCTGCTTATCCAAATGGAAAAGAATGAAAGTGAATTTCTGTATTACACCAGTCTTAAAAATCAATTTCAGATAGAAAAATGACTATAAAAAACAAATTCATGAAATGTTTGGAAGATTATGTAAGAAAATCTCTTTACAAATTTGAAACAGAGACATTTATTATACAAGACAAAGATGTACAAATATTAAAGAAAACACTTGATAAATTAGACCACATCAAACTTTAAAAATTTAATTTTAACTTAAGTAATAATTTAATTATATATCTTGATCAAAAAATGCAACAAAGGGTGAAAAAAGATAAAAACTGAAAGAGAAATGTTTGTATTACATAAAACTAGTCAGAAATGTGTGCACAGAAGAAGTACAAATTATAATAAAATGACAAACAGCTCAATAGAAGAAAAAAGTGAGAGCCTTGAGCCATCACTTAGCAGAGGAGGAAAGATGAATAGCCCATAATCATATGCTTCACCTCAGTGGCACTGGGGCAGGGCAGCTGAAGACCATGGTGACATTCCATTTCACCTCCACCAAACTGGCCCATCTTAAAACCAGGCATTAGGGAGGGTATGCAGGAACACCAGCTCTCATCCGCTGTGTAGGAGGGTGTACATCAGTGGAACCCCTTGGAAAAGGTCTGGAATGACTTACCAAACTTGAACATGCCTATATTCTATGCGTAGTGACTCTACTCCTAGACACACACCTGGAGAAACCAGTGCTGTGTGCCAGACCTGAGCAGCAGCCCACAGTCACACTGTAACAACTGGGAGTCCACGTGCACACAAGGTGCAGAGCTTGCAGGAAACCCAGTCGCCCCAAACTCTGACCACATCTCAGTGCATATCATGCCTAAATCAGCTATGGGGCAGTCACACAGGGAGTCCTACACAGCAGTGGAAGTGAATGAAACGTGGGGGCACACATCAACACAGGTGAATCGCAACTCTAATTGAGTAAAACAGCAAGTCACAGAAAAAAATATATGGTATAAAATTCCAGTTAAATAAAATACGAAAGAAACAAACACTAAAAACTACACTATATGTGTACATGACTATGTATCTACATCTATACCTACCTACCTGTCATCCATCATTTATGCATCATCTACTTATATATCTATTTACCCATCACCAATCATCTATCCACCTATCTCCCATCTATATATCTTCTATCTATCTATCTCTCTATTTATCTATCTATCAATCATCTATCTACCTATCTCCTATCTATCTATCTATCTATCTATCTATCTATCTATCTATCTATCTATCTATCTATC
>NC_045438.1:167367892-167414124 GCF_002776525.5 Piliocolobus tephrosceles | reverse complement strand
ATCTATCTATCTATCTATCTATCTATCTATCTATCTATCTATCTATCCACCCATCTCCCATCTGTATATCATCTATCTATCATCATCATCTATCTATCCACCTATCTCCCATCTATATATTATCTATCTATCATCTATCTATCCACCTATCTCCCATCTATATATCATCTATCTATCTATCTATCATCTATCAATCTATCATCTATCTATCTAACATATGTCAACCATAACCAATCCATCTTCTATGTATGTGTGTATGTATATATGTATGTAAGTATGTATCTAACATGTATCAACCATCTACCAATCCATCTATGTATGTATGTATATATGTATGTATGTATCTATCCACCTATCAATCATCTATATATCTGTGTATCCAATTTGTCTATCTATCTATCATGTATCAGCCATCTACCAATCCATCATCTATGTATGTATGTATGTATGTATATATGTATGTATGTATGTATGTATGTATCTATCTATCTATCTAATCTATCCTTTAGCTAGTTGGCCATTCAGGATAGCAGTTAACTGGGCACAACAAAGCTTCTATCTATGTTAGTGGGGATATTGTATTTCTTCAGTTGTTTGGAAGATAGATGGGCATTTGTTTCACTATTATTTGAATGAAACATGGATATTCTATTTACTGTTTTGTGTGAAAAATATATTTCACAAATTTTCTCTGCAAGTAAGTTTTCTTCTCCACTTACTTATACCACCATTTATTTTATACAAAGATGTTTTAATTAAACACTTACATATCCATAGACATAAAGAGACTGAATGTTAAAAAAATATATATATATATTAGATTGGTCTCCAAGCCAGGGGAGCTGTAAACATTTGTAAAATAACTATGACTGTTTTAGCTAAGTAATAATGAATAGTTTTATCTATAAGGCAAGCTTTCCTTTCTGAATAATAAGTTGTTTTCACTCAACGTCTTTCAAGTTCCTATTCTTACATGGCTATTGTAGGTGATTGCCCAGGAAGTCGCTTTGCTGTGGCGATGACGGTTCGAGACATTTATCTGAGAATGTTCTCAGGACCAACACGTGTAGGGAGAGAAAGCGGCAGATGGGCAGAGGGACAGGTTGGGCTTCCACGTGGCCAAAACAAAAGCCTCAGGGACCCCACAGGAATATCTCCGGAGTGGGGCAGCCCTTTAAAGTTGTGCGGAATCGAGGTGAGAGGGGCAGGGCCCTCTTATCACAAGGACATCACTGAACTGAGGCTACTCCAGGGACCATGGTCAGGGGGTGTCCCTTCAGCAGAGGGCGATGTCTAGAGAGAGGCAGGTAGGGGATGGTGCTGGTAGCACTCACAGCAGTGGGGCATGAGCCCCTCTGTCCTTCGGATCTCAGGGAGGCCGGGCTGCATGTCCCAGCTCCACATCCCCAGGGTAAGAACAGGTGTTAGGCACCATGGAGTGTCAAGATGCATAAGGTCTGGTCCTGCCCCCGAGAAGCTCATGCTCTCGTGCCATGTGGCTGAGGGTGGGGCAGAAACTACGCAAGGGCAGGATCCAGATGGAAGCTCCAGAACTGCAGCGAAGGCTTGGGAGGAGCTGGGAGCAGCTCTCCCTGACCGCAAGGAGGAGAATGAAGGCAGGCTGCAGGAACACATCTCAGGGAGGGCATCTGCACGGTTACAGGATTTGCTCCCAAAACTCTGGCAGCCGGGGAGGAGAAGGAGGACAGGTGTTTTCAGGTATAGGATTGGTGAGGGAAAAAGAACTGAGGCCAGGGAGGAAGAGTCCCAGGATACACACGATCTCACTGCTGTGCTGTCTGCGACCACCAGCCCCTGCCTCCTTCCCTCTCCATCCTCAACTGCTTCCTGCCAGCTTCGGGGTGTGGGAATCCGAGAACAGCGCAGAGGGCTGAGTGGGCAGCAGAGCTGGGTATACAGGCTCCTACAGGTGGGAAATTAAATGAGGCCGGCAGTCCTCCAGCCGACACTGGATAGACACATTTTGATCGGTCATAGCTGACAGAATATGATTCAGGCATGAATAATCATACGTAATCATGTAGCTGACACATGCTGTGACATAGTGGACCTAGAAGACATTATGGGAAGGGAACCAGCCACAAAAGACCACATGTGATACGACTGCATTTATATGAAATGTGCCGAAAAGGCAAATCCTTACAGGCAGAAGTAGGTTAGTGGTTGCCAGGGGCTGGGGGCGTGGGGGAAGTGGGGAGGGACTGCTTATAGGGATGGGGTTTCTTTTGGGGGTGGTTTAAATGTTCTCAAATTGATTGTGGGAAGGTTGCACAACTCTGGGAATGTACTAAAAACCACTGAAGTCTACACTTTAAAGGGGTGAACTCTGTGGTATGTGAACTATATCTCAGTAAAGTTGTTACCGAAAAGAAAGCGAAGCCATGGGCATGAGGACAAGGCCCACATGGAGATGCAGATAACAACTGGCTGAATAAACTTTTCCCGTTTTTCTTTTTCTTTGATCTGGTTCTCCTGGCCTATTGGTCTCTCCTTTACACAGGCAGTGCTGAGAGCCTGGTGGTGGGTGGGCATTCCCTTCTGTGCCTATTCATCATATATTCTCCATCAGACACCCCTCAAATTACCTCAAAGAAACGGAGACTCAACACCAATCTAGGTAGAGTAACAGAGGTATCAAAACGTCCTTGAAAATGAAACTATGACTTTGAGACACTCCCTAGTGCCCCATTCTGAGCAGGTGCACCCCGTCCATTTCATCTTGTGTGCTGTGCTTTTTCATGCTGCCTGCTGGAACCTTGCACTCCCTCCCGACACCCCTCCCTCCTGGTCTGCGGCACTAACCCTCTCTGACGCTCTGGGCCATTGCTGTCTGCCTCCCTCTGTCAGAACACCAGGCGCGAGCTGAGAGCAGGGGGCACTGCTTGGCACGAGGCAGGGGCTCAGCAAATTCTTGCTGAGGGGATGAATAAATTCCACAACTCAGTGTCCCTGAAAGCCACATTTCCCATGTGCCTTGATGGATGCTGCAGACAAACCAAGGTAATACTGCTGTGGCCTGCAGGCCTCTCATGTCTGCCCAGAAGAAAGAGGAACAGTATCATAAACCAATGCTGGCACTGCCTGTTAGGTGTTTTCTGTGCACAGTAATTTATTATCTGTACCATTAATTAAAAAAAATAAAAAAGCTACTCTACCTCCTGGAATATGCAATAGGATCCTTGTAAGTTGTATAATGCTGGTCTGGGGATCTCTTTTTTATTTAGCCTACATTTATTGAGCTGTTTACTATGCCCCAGATGTTCATTATCTCATTTAATCTTCACAACATAATGTGATAAATACACTAATATTAACCCCATTTTTGAGATGAGAAAACTGAGACTGCAGGTTAGGAGAATTTTCTGGATTCCACAGTCAGTAAGGATGGGGGACAGGGTAATCCCCGGTCTCTCTGCAGTTTGGAAGGAGGAGATCACACTTCTCCTTGTGCAGCTCGCCATCTCCATGTGCCTTTGACTTCCAGGCATCCCAGCACTAAGCCAGGAGCCCTCCGTGCTCCCGGGCATCCCACTACACAGCAGCTCCAGCGTGTCTGCACAGGGTCAGTGTCCTCACCTGTAGCCTGTGTCTAGGGCATTGTGAAGTTTCCTCCTGTCTTCTCACCTTCTCTTTCTCTCCTACCTGCAGCAGGAGCTTCACAGTTCCTCAGGGTTCAATGGCTGTGGATCCTGCTCCAAGCCGGACCACCTCTGTGGCCTTGCCAGAGGAGAGAACCCACCTGCTCCTCCTCTCCCGACAACAGCCAGCAGCTCCCCCCTCCCCAGCCCTACCACACAACCGCTTTCTGTCGGTCCCGTCCTGTGTCAGACACTCACCTTTCCCTTCCAGGTCATCACCAGCCACCTCTCCCAGAGTTTAGTTCATGAGTTTGCGTGGCCTGGAGTTTCTCTCTGAAGCTTTTGCTGTACATACATACTGAGGAAGACAGGAAAAACTCTGAAACATGTATCAATACACGAGTATTACAACAGCAGTTTAACTGCCAAGATGTTTTCAGTACTGATGAATTAAGTTTCACACCCGCTTCCTCAGGACGCCATAGCAAAGCCCCGCAGACTGGTGAGCCTTAAATAACAAGAATTTATTGTCTCACAGTTCTGGAGTCTGGAAGCCCAAAACCAAGGTATCAGAGTTGGTTCCTTCTGAGGTCTACAAGGGAAGCTCTGTTCCAAATAGATGGCTGTCTTCTTCCTGGGTCTCTTCACACCAGCTTCTCTCTATGCACATCTGTCTCTGTTCAAATTTAGCCTTCTAATAAGGACATCAGTTATATTGGATTAGGGCCCACTTGAATGACGTGATTTTAACCCAGTTACTTCTTTAAAATCCTATTCCTCCAAATAAGTCCACATACAGAGAGACTTCAACGTACCTTTTCAGGAGAACACAATTCAGTTCATAAAATGTATCAATAATGAGTTGCTTTCAATTTGGCTGTGTCATGCTTCATTTAGAATTGGTTTGGAGTACATCAAACAGATGCATTCATAAAACCGTCACACACAGACTTACACAGAATGTCCAGTCCTGCCACACCTCTCGCTGGCTTGTCCTTGTGTCTGCCAGCTCAGAATCAGAGCCACTGGCTCACTAAAGGCCACCTACAAAGGAGACCGATGTCAAGTTAGAATCACCTGATCTATAAATTGGAAAGGAGAGTTTTGTTTCTTACAGGGCATTACAGCCTGCAGACTGGCCATCCTGTGGGCTAGAAGTGAAGCCTCCAGCAGAGATTGAAGGCACAGACTTCTACTGGGGAAAGGTGAGGCAGAAATGGATGCTGAGCCGGTTGGCTAAGTAAACATATTCAGCAGGTTATAGGAGGAGCTATGGGCCGTCACGGAGGTGGGCGTGCACATGCCTAGTAAGTTAATGTGTATGTCACACAGACAGGCTCGCTCTGGGACAGAGATCTAACATTTAAATGCATTGCAATTAGGACCTACACATCAAAAGGTGAAGCCAAGGCATGAAGGCACATGAAGGAGAAAGTGACTGAAATCAGCCTCTTGTCAAGTCAGAGCTTTAGTTCTGGCTGGTGGAATAGGGGGTCAACTAGTCAGCTTGCTGCAATTGTTTCGATATTGTTTATTTCATGACCAGTGCTGTTCAGCCGCTAGAGAGAAAGAAGAACCTTGTGGTAGTTAGAACAGAGCTTATGGTTTAAGTGTAGGAGGGTGTGCACGGCCTTGGATCTTTTTTATAATCTGGTATTTTATTGCCACAAAGAGTCCACTCCATCAGTCTTAGGATACTCTATTTCCACACAGGTTACATATGGATGAGTAAAACATCGTACCTTTGGCTCTTTCTGGAACAAAAATGGGCTATGCCACGTAGATACCAACGATTGTCTCTACGTCCAGGCAGCAAATGCTTGTAAAAACAATGTCCGCATCCACAAACATCAGGGCTGAGTGGACGTCATGCAGTTCAAAAGATCTGAAAAATGCATGATGGAAGAGTCGCGATTTTTCCACTGTGAGGCTGTCTCAGTTTCTTAGTTTATATATTTCTTCAAGGGGAAACCTGAGAGGAGCTTTTGGTGTGCCCGTTTGTGAAGCCCTAACCCTAAGCTGGCCAGAGAGAAACATGAACTCTTAGGATCCGGGCACGGCCTGTGCCTGCGCTTCCCATTCCTGGTACCCAGCTGAGTTGGAAACATTTGTCAGCAAGGCTTTTTGAAGTCTGTTCCTAGTAAAGCCGAAATGAATGTCTTTTGTGCTGCGCTTTCTGGGCTGTTTTACACTGTCTTCTGGGAAGCTGTCCACTGACAACGAGATCACGCTGGAGAGATGATCAAAGGAACCATCTCTAACGGTACGGTCTTCATTTCTGAGCAGCAATAACAGGCGTTCCAGCCCGCACTATTGTAGGCAGCTACAAACAATGCTGTGTTCCTTTGATCCCCAGCTCTTCATTCTGATCTTATTTACTTTTCATAAACAAACACTTGACAGTGATGGTAGGGATTCTAAGCCGCTCATGCGGGTAGGAAACTGTATTTTAAAGTGGTAGTTTAGACTGAATGGCTCTATATGTTTGCCCCTGAGCTGAACTGCTCCGTTTTTTAAAAACCATGTAAATGCCTGCAGAGCTGTACCCACAAAAACACTGAAGTCTAGAGGGAAGAAACTGAAAGCCAAATTCCCCTGGCAGGGTTTTTCACAGGCCCAGTGACTCCCAGGGACCATCATCATTGCTTTACCTGCCAGTTTCCTGCACGAGATAAAACTGCCCTCCGAACTCTGACCTTTTGCTGCTTTTACAAATTCTGATTGTGGAGTTGGGACTGAGGACGTTCAAAAGGCCACGGTGAATGTATATGCCTTCAGAGCAGGGAGCAGGGGGCCGGTTCTAATATGGTAAGCTTGTAAAACACTGTTAAAATAGGCACCAAAGTTTCCTACATAAGATATATGAGGATATATAATGATATGGTCTCATGATAGGTCCTATAATCTTCTGTGATCCTGCATTTCTACTTTACAATATTTTTTCATCAATCACTGCTCCAAATAAGTCATTATAAAACTTGGCAAACTTTGTCTCTATCTTACGTTAGAGGTGGGGAATATGTGAAATTCATCATTCGCCTGCACTCTGAGTACCCAGGGAATCTTGTTCCCATCCTTCTAGAAAACAAACAAACAAAAAAACACAAAAAACCTGCTAAAACAGCTGTATGGTGTTTTAACTTACCTTACACCATCCCCACCTTCCGTTTAGAAAATGTATTATTTTATTGCAAGTCTTTTTCTGTTGCATTATATCCGTGCTATTGTGAGGTAAAAAATAACCACGTCACTGCTCTGTGAGTTTGATGTGGCTGGGTGATTCGTGGGACCACCCTGGACAAACAGCTGACCCCCTACAGGTGAGGTGCCTCCTCTGAACCACAGAGGTTCTCTCTTGGGCCTCACCTCTGTCTCCCAAGAGCTGCGTGAACAGACAAAGCCCCAAACTGGTATTCCCACAGCCTCCTGTCCACCTCGGGCCATTTGGCCTCTGCACTCCAGCCACCTCTGGGTCTTGGACCTTCTATCTTGACAGAACAATTGACAGGTGTCCTCAACACCAAACCTTATCCGATCTGGTCCCAGTCTATCAGCAGTTTTATCAGAGAAGGAATTCCAAAATAATTCTTACGAACAAAAAAACACCAACTACCTTCTTACACAAAAGACAAACACAAACCATCATGTTAGGGTTGGAAACAGGGAAAGTCAAATATGGCAAAGGGGATACTGTCTGCAGGTATCTGCAGAGTTGAGGACTGTGTCTCACCTGGAAGGCAGGGACTGCATTGAAAGGGATCTGTATCAGGCTAGTGTCACTTAGGATTGCTTCACATGGCCATTCTGATTCTTCGTTGCACGGAAATTTGTTCATGAAAAAAAGAAAAAAAAAACTGTTCAAAATAACTAGGCTGGCCGGGCGCGGTGGCTCAAGCCTGTAATCCCAGCACTTTGGGAGGCCGAGACGGGCGGATCACGAGGTCAGGAGATCGAGACCCTCCTGGCTAACACGGTGAAACCCCGTCTCTACTAAAAATACAAAAAATTAGCCGGGCGAGGTGGTGGGCGCCTGTGGTCCCAGCCACTCGGGAGGCTGAGGCAGGAGAATGTCGTGAACCCAGGAGGCAGAGGTTGCGGTGAGCTGAGATCCGGCCACTGCACTCTAGCCTGGGCGACAGAGCAAGACTCCGTCTCAAAAAAAAAAAAAAAAAAAAAAAAACAAAATAACTAGGCTACTGGAGGTTTGAGATGCCTATTGTCCAATGCAGACACTGTTTCATTTACGGTGCTGGGAACTACCTGTAGGGCCTATGTTCATGGCAGGGAGGAAGCTTTGGCAAGGACCACCATGGTTTTCCCAAGATTCTGGTGTTCAGGGATCACTTGAAGTTTTGAAAACACACATTATTTTTTTCTGAGGTCAAAGTTAGTGATGTCAAAACCCTCTGAGGTGGGCTGAACTGCTGTTTTCAAAAGATGAGAAAGGAGAAATCCTGTCTTCAAAAAGGTTCCCAGTCTAATCTGGTAGACCAATGATGCTGGCAGACACTTCTGAGAGTCAGAACGGTTGGTTGGAGCATCTCCCCCTTCACATGGAACCTTTTGATGTTCACCCAACCCCACCAACCCTGCATGGAATGCACCAGCATAAGCCACCACGAAACCCTAACAAGGCGTGATTGGGCTTGGAGACCAGAACACTGGGCCAAGAAGCTACAGAGCCAGCTGTGGGACTCATCATGCATGAGTTACCGAGTCCGCCGTGTCTTAGCTCAGCCCTCTGTTGAAGAGACTCATGCTTTCACCCTGGCCACTAACCTCAAATCACTTTCAGAATAGTGTGGTTCTCCCCTGTGTTGATGTTAACTTAAGTTCAACTCCTGAGAATTACATGAAACAATGGTTCTATGGGCCACAAATGATCATTATTTCCAAGTTTACAATAAACTTTGCCTCACAGAATCCACATTAGTGACATCTCTCTAAAATATAAGAAAATGTGGTGAACATCTCCCCTCTGCCCCAGGCATGATTTCCACCATGTAAGTAAACACATGCTCTGAGTCAAAATAAAATAAGGCACAAGATACAAAACAAATTGGCAGTCTCAATTCTTTGTCTTCTTTGTTCAATGCACCTTAGTTTTATGAAAAATTAGGCTACTGCATCCGTGTGATTGTGTGTTGACTTGCCCTTCTTTTGGGTAAGGCTGTCAGAAGTAGATAAAAGACCAGGAAGAGCAAGGCTTTTGAGCAAAACTGAGCGGAGACATTCTGAGACCACATACCACACCCAGCACAAGATGCTCCATGATGTCAAGTGGCATTATGAAGAAAAGAAAGGCCTTAACCTTGGCACCTTGTACACTGAGCAAAGAACATGAAGAAGGGGAGACTCAAAGATGGGGAAGGGGAAATTCAGGGGAAAAATCAGGTAACTAGAAGAACAGCCAACTCTCTAGGCTGGGATCCTGCTGCCCCAGCTTTAAAGCCTGTTTCCCCTTCCCCAGAGCCAGAAGGGGCCCCAGACTCACCCTTCACTCCTCACCTGGAGCTTTTGCTTAAAGAACAAGATTTTCTTTAAAACAATGCTTCCATGCCAAAAGGTGCAACTGGGAAATTAGAAGCCCCATATGCTATGCGTTTACTTTTTTAGAGCATGCTCTATCTTGCATACTTTTCCCTTTTACCAGCCAAGACTAACCTACAAAGCACCTTATATCTTTCAAGAGAAAAACAATGTTTTTAGGACATTGACTAGGCACAAATTATATCAAAAGCATTATTTGAGGGGCTATAATTTTTGCCTAGATTTTTTATTTTTAGAAAACTTTTT
Organism: Piliocolobus tephrosceles; assembly: GCF_002776525.5. Lineage (NCBI taxonomy): Eukaryota > Metazoa > Chordata > Mammalia > Primates > Cercopithecidae > Piliocolobus > Piliocolobus tephrosceles. The sequence continues at coordinate 167,404,729 of NC_045438.1, read as the reverse complement.
AATGTTTTATATTTCAGACTTAGGGTGAAAAATTTCTGTTCATCCTTCATTCAGCTTTCTCAAATATGAACACCCATAACCATAGCACCATGATCAAAGTCATCAAGTTAACAATGATAACACTGTGAACTAATCTGTAGACTTCATTCAAATGTCTTTCTCCCCCACCTCGCTCTCTCTCCCTTTCTCTCTGCCTCTTCCTCTCTCTCCATCCTTCCCCCACCTGCCGTCTTTCCCTGTCTTCTCCGTCCCTCTCTCTCTTTCTCTCCCTTCTCGCTCTGTCTTTCCCGGTCCCCACCCCCCCTCTCTCTTCTCTCAGCGTTGGTTTTACATATCCTCCTGTTGCAGACCTTCTTCCTCAAGAAAGTGAAGGGAGCATGGGAGGGGCTGGATCGACTCTCTTCACTGGTTCTGACTTCAAAAGCTCTCACAGAAGGACCTTGATGCACAGATGGGCAATGAGCCCAGACGGGGTCAATCGGCTACCGCCAAAGAGCAGAGTTCTGGGCCCTGGGACCCCTGCACGTCAGGAAAGGGCTTGCTATGGGCCAGAAAACCAGCAAACCTTGACTTCACAGCTTCACTGTCACTGTCAGCACGGCCTCTCTTTGGGCTCCACACTGACGGGCCCCAAGCAGACCTCCTGACTCCTCCCATCTCCATATCTACTTATCAGTAAGTCAGGCCAGCTCTACCCCTAAAATCCACCCAGGCCCCAGTGGCCTCTCTCCACATCCACACGAGCCCACCACCTAGTCTAGGCCACAGCCTTGCCTCAACTGAGGCAGGGACCGCCTTTGCAGCCTTTCCAGGTTCACTCTCGAGCTGCTGCATCCATTCCCAGGCACAGCTGCCAAGGTGACTTCTGAAGCAAAGCATTTCATCAAAGGGCTTTGCTTTGTGCTGACCGGAAAGTCCAGCTCCTCACTGAGGATGACAGATCACACGGCGATCAGGACCCTGGCCACTCCTTAAACTTCAGCTCATCCACTCCCAGCACCCCACAAGACCCTCACTCGCCTGCCTGCTCCACAAGACCCTCACTCGCCTGCCTGCCCCACAAGACCCTCACTCGCCTGCCTGCCCCACAAGACCCTCACTCGCCTGCCTGCTCCCACAAGACCCTCACTCGCCTGTCTGCTCACCCACTAAGTCTCAGGGAGCTCCTGCTGCTCTTTGCCCTTCTGGCTCCCCTGCCAGGCCCCTCCTCGGTCTTCCTCACTGCCACTCCCACCCCACCTGCAGCCTGAGTCACTGTTTCCACAGCTCCCTCTGCAGGTGTTCACGGCGTTGTCTCTAACGGGGGTTACCTTGCTCAGTTAATTGTTTGAATGTTTTCCGTCTTACCATGACTTTAAGATTTGCAATGAAAAAATACAGGAAGAAAGAAAAAGGCAATAGCTAAGGAAGAGAAAGTGAGCCAGGGAGGCTCCAGGTAGGGACTTTATTTCAGAGTTGATTTTAGACATTTAGAATATCTATGTAACAGTATTTGAAATCTTTCCCACGTTTAAAATAAATTTGAATTAATTAGAAGAAAAATTGTTTCCGTAAGGAAGCACTTCTGCTGGAAATAGCTCTACAGTTTGTAATCCTTATTTGTACTGAACAACAGAATGAGTTATAACTCTTTTATATTAAATAGTCGTTGTTCAGAAAGGAAAAATCAATTGAACAGAGCTTTAATAACTTGATTTGCAAATTTGGGAAGAGGAGTGAGTTAGCGGTGTCATGTCTCACAAGGAGGAATTTTATTTATTTTATTTATTTTTTTTGAAACAGAGTCTCACTCTGTCACCCAGGCTGGGGTGCAATGGCGTGATCTCGGCTCACTGTAACCTCTGCCTCCTGGGTTCAAGCAATTCTCCTCCCTCAGCCTCCCAAGTAGCTGGGATTACAGGTGTTCGCCACCATGCCCCCCTAATTTTAGTATTTTTAATAGAGACAAGGTTTTGCCATGTTGGCCAGGCTGGAGGAATTTTATTTTAAAAGGTCATTTTAGAAAATAATAAAAGAAACAATGTTAAAAACTCTGTGTTAGGAACTTCTGTCCTACAAGATACTCATTTTAAATCCAAAAATATTCTTGATGACTAATATCTAACCTACGAAATAGTTTCTCACCTCCACAACTTTCATTCCTCTCTCTGTTTTTTTCACACACACACACACACACACACACCCCAGGCACTCCTTGATAAGGATATAACTGGCCCCTGTTTAGAGATTTGAGCTTCAGCCGAACGCCCTGGTTTAAGTCCTGGTTAAGGAGCTAGCAGGCCTTGGGAACCACACTGAACTCAGGTTTCCTTGCTTGTAGAAGTTATTCAGTGCTTTTCCCCTTCCAGGAAACAGAAATAACAAATGATTTTTCTGATCTGGGGATGCATGAACATATTTTGTCCAAAAGCGGCTGTGTAAGACGGCGATTTTCTTTTCTACGAGGGAAAAGCAATTCACATACACACAAACCTGATTCTGAGATGCGTCATCCGCTGAGCGTGAATTCCTGTGGTTTTCGGAGTTGGTCCTGGAGAAGGGCTAGGTTGATCTGTCTCCTCAGAGCAGACTGCACACCCTTCCCAAAGAAAAACATGCACGGCCTAAAATACGGAAAATGTTAAGTTTAAAGTCCACTGGACAGCAAGAGCTCACCTGTTCCTGGGTGTTTGCAAGATTCTCTTAAATGAAGGATTTGGATGTCGGAGTTCCTTCTCTCGCATCTTCCTTCCTTTGTGAAACAAGTGCCAGACCCACTCCAGGGAACCAGCTCCCTGGAGAATGACTGACTCCAGGGCTGGGGCAGGAAAAGTACAGGATCAGCCCCAAAGGAAGGAACTGCTCAAAACGTGATGGGGACAAAAGGACACGAGGACTAGTTTGAAGGAGCTGCCACTGGGCACGCATGAGACAAACTGAGCATGAAAATGACTCATGACAGTGGTGGGTGATAACTCACTGGACAAACAAACAAACCTGCAACTACATGATAATGGCAGAAAACAAGCAAATGAGGGGGTAGGATCCATGAGAAACTCTTTTCTTGCGGAAGGCCAACCGATAGAGGAGCTAGAAAATGACGACTTTGAAACCACCGTAATAATCACTGGCCCAGGCTAAGATCGTCGCTGAATATTAATATCATTTGGTGGAATTGTGGGGTGACACCTACAGCTGCCTGGTGCCTGCTCGTAAATTCCTTCCTATCCAAGGATAGAAGGTGCCTTTCCGGAAAACAACTCTGGATGACATCACCTTAACCAAGTAACACCCACACTGAGACATCAGCAAAACCAAAGACCCTGAGCACTTCAGAAACGAACTTTCAGCCTCATGGAACAAAGAAAGGCTAAGGGTTACTCGTGATGAAGGAAGTCTAAGGGGACATGACAACTAAAGGCGATGCATCACCCTAGACTGGATTTTGGTGTTGAGGGGAAAAAGTTGCTTGTAAGGCAATTTTGTTACCATCAACAAACTTTAAATATTCACCACATATTAGATAAGAGTATTGTGTCAATGTTAAGTTTTCTAAATTTGATAATTGCACTGTATTTGTGTAGAAGATAAAGATGGAGAGAGTTGGCATGGCTAAGTATCAATGGTGGGAGAAGAGAGGGGAAGAGCATATCATCATCAACTAGTAATATTCTTGCAACTTTGCTCTAGGTTCTGAATGTTTTCAAAATAAAACGTTTGATTAAAAATCTTGAGAGATGTGGAATGAAGAATAATTTCTTTCTAAAACTACGACTATTTCACAGTCATATGTGCTTTTTGTAACAATATTTGAAACGTGATTCAAAAAATGAAAGGCATCTGTTCTTTCACCACACATATTTAACAATGCAAACATTTAGGGTGAATTTAGAAATAAATATATTTATTGGGGTTCCCTTGAGGGCAGGAGTTCAAGGCCAGCCCGGGCAACATAGTAAGACACTGTCGCTACTAAAAAATAAATTTAAAAAAATTAGCCAGGCATGGTAGCATGCCTGTCATCCCAGCTACTCAGGAAGCTGAGGCAGGAGGATCACTTGAGCCCAGGAGTTTGAGGCTGCAGTGAGCTGTGACTGTGCCACCGCACTCCAGCCTGGGAGACAGAGCAGCACTTTCCAGAGGAGAATGGTGTGCCAGGTACGTGCCAGGTACCTGTTCACGGGAGGGTTTCAGCCCCTCAGCTCTCCTCCTGTCTGACTCTTCTGTGATTGTCCAAGTGCTCTTTCTTGCACATCAGGTGCAGAAAACGAGTATGCCCACTCCCCAGAGCAGTCTCGAGTGTTTTCTGGGAAGCGGAGAAGCAAAGTCAGGTTTGTTTTACACGCACAGGCCCAGCGTGGCTGTGGTGCTGTTTATCGTTCTCACAGGATAGTGGGAAGTTTTCAACTCAACTGGTGAAGTGAACTCTAAGAATGGTCCTCAGCCATTCATAGCTACCTGTTTGAGTCAAGGCCAAGTGGGATGGGGTGCAGCCTGAAAGGCTCCTCCAGCCGTGGGGTGCCCCTCGCAGCAGAGTTCAGGGTCCCCATGTGCATGGCCTGCTCCTCAAAAAGCAATGGAATGCTATGTTAGGGCCATTGTTCAAGCTTGAGGCCCCAAGGTTATGCTTCCCTGACTAGAAGAGACGAAAACCTTGCCCTGACAGATGGAGGAATGAAACTGTTAATTATCGTCCGTTGTTTACTTGGTGCCAGGGAGACATAGGTCGGTTTTATCTATGTTATCTCACAAAGGGAACAACAGATGTATGTAAGAACAAGGCGAGAGGGAAGACAGCAATGCAGGCAGTTTGCCCACTCGGGATCAGCTTATTTGCTGTCAGCTGCCAAGGAGATCCACGAGGAGCAGGTCAGCCGGGGTACCAGGGGAAGTGCCTCCGGCTGTTCACGGGCTTTGCAGAAACCTTGCAATGAGCTTTGGCACACATGTGTCAAGCCATCCCTGTATCGGCCAGTGTCTGGCCGGCACCTGCCCTTCAGTGAGGCCATCTTTGCCCATTTCCCCCATCGTGATTTCCAACTGTGAGCCTGGGGCTAAGTGGCGAGACTCCATCCCAGGGGCAGGGAGAGTGCCATCGCTGTTCTTCCTAGGAGGGTAAGGGTCTATGCTCAGGAGTGAGTCACACCAGGAGATACGACTCTAATAGCACCTGCCCCATCCTGAACTGTCAGTGCTAGACCAAAGTGCTACACATTTGCTGTAAGGCCAGGCTGCCCGAAGTCAGGGTGCTATCTGGGCTCAGGGCTGGGAAGAAGGGTTACTTTAGTCCAGAGTGGGCAGAATGCAGGCTCACACTGAAGAGCAAACACTGTAGGAGAGACCAGGATGCCAACACTTGGAGCTGGCAACACTGGGCAGTGGAAGCCTTGACCACCAGAAGAGATTGCCAGGACGCAGAACTTCCTTATGGCAACAGCACCAGGAGTTGAAGGGTTTCTCGCCCACTGAGGAAGGCTCAGGAGCTGCCAGTGTACTGAGGAGGAGAGGGAACTGGGAGGCCAGACTGTCTTCAGCTCCCCCAGGTAGGGACCCAGTTAATGGAAATGCTTCTAGCATGCACACCCTTAAATAGCCTTCAGGTCCAGAAGAGCCTTCTGGAGTCAGGGTTGTTAGCTGATTTGACCTGAGTCAACGGCTCCATTATTCTAGAAGGCGTTTTTCTCACTTAAGGATTGTGGGCTATTAGGTAACACCATCTTAAATAAGTCCTGCTACTTTTGGACAAGGACATATGCTCATACTATAGCCACATCAGTCTGAGTTACAAATATGCTAGATTTGTCAGCCTGGCCACAAACCATCTCAGAAACACAAAACCTTAGAACTGGAAAGGATCCTAAGGATTATTTAATCCAAGTGCGTGTGCTACAGATAAGGTGGCCGAGGCCAAGAGAAGCACAGGAATGTCGTTCCCAAGTGACTCTATGGATTGAAAAGCTGAAACCAAAGCTAGATTCCAGGTCTTCTGATTTGCAGGTGAATCATCCATCAGCATCTCGTGGTTACCTCCCTGTTTACTGCTAAATAATTGTCTCTCAATAAGTGAGTGTATGTGTGACATTCATGCATTTTAGCCTCTTTATAATTATTGTGGCATATATATATTACATACATATATATATACACACACACACACGCAGCATAAAATTTACCAGTTTAACAATTTTAAGTGCGCAGTTCAGTAGCTTTAAGTACATTTGCATGTAGTACAGCCATCACCACCATCCATCTCCAGACTTCTTTTCATTTTTCAAAACTGAAACTCCATGCCCATCAAACACTCACTTGCCATTCCTCCGTCCCAGCTCCTGGCAACTCCTGCTTGACTTTCTGTCTCTATGAGTTCAACTGCTGTAGGAACCCCAGACAAGTAGAATCACACAGTATTTGTCCTTTTGTGACTGGCCTATTTCACTCAGCATAATGTCCTAAATGTTCATCCACGTTGTAGCATGTGTTAAAATTTCCTTCGTTTTTAAGGCCAAATCGCATTCCATTGTGGGAATACACACATTTTGTTATCTGTTCATCCATCCGTATGCATTTGGGCTGTTTCTACCTTTGGCTATTGTGAATAATGCTGCTATGAACACAGGTGTACAAACACCTGTTGAGAGTCCCTGCTTTCAATTATTTATTTATTTATTATTTCAATATCAACTCAAAATGATATGGCGGGATCATATGGCAATTCTATGTTTAATTTTTTGAGGAACCCCACTACTGCTTGGCACAGCACCTGCACCAGTTTACATTCCCACTGACACTGCACAGGGGTTCCTGTGTCTCCACATCCTGACCAGCATTTGTTACTTTCTGTTTTCTGTGTCTGTTTTGTGATCGCTGCCATCCTCATGGCCGTACGTCTCACTGTGGTACTGATTTGCATATTCCTAATGATTAGTGATGGGGAGCGCCTGTTCATGGGTTCCTCCCTGTTTGTAATCTGTTCTTCCTGTGGCCACCTTTTCTCTGTCTGCACAGGCAGCCCTGTGTCTGCAGCAGGGCTCCATGAAATCCATGGCTTTGGGGCATCCATCTGCCTGCGAACATTCAGACAGGGAGTTAGAAGTTGAAAACCCAAAGTTGAAATCAGTTCCCTATGGCAGAGAGGCGAGAGGTGTGGTAGGAAGGGGTTTAAAGCCAAGGAGGCTGGTTTTGACGAGCATGGGCTCATTGCTGAATTGTGGTTGCTGTCACTCTCTGGGCTGACACCCAGCCAGGGCAGGTCCTCACACTCACTGAGTCACTGGGAACTGATGGCTTCTCTCACAGCCGGTCTGAAGAGACCAGCGAATCCTCCCCAACACATCAAATTACGCACTTTATAAAAGTACGGTGCAAACACAGGAGTTTTAAAGCAGAAGGCACCCATTAGCCTTAGGCTCCCTCCAGCACCCTTGTGTCACTCATGCATGTGTCACAGGTGGCAAAATCACTCCCAAAGACACAGGTTGAGGTTAAGCGCCTCTTCCTGGGAGTCAGGACCCATGCTGTTCGGCTCTAATCCCTCTTCCTATTTTCACACACATCTGTTTCACAACCATCAACCTATCCTCCCTCCCTTCCCCCCGCTCCCTCCCTTTCTTCCTGTCACTTTCCTACTGTCCGCTAAACAAGCCACTTCTTTTCCTACCTCCAGCCTTTCGAGCCCCATCCCCCAGTACTGAACCTCCTTCCATCTCCTCGGGTTGCCCAGTCCTAACCATCTTACACACACTAGGGTCCTCTGTCCTCTGCTACTTCCCAGGCCATTGAAACCCTCACAGCGGCTTCCCCAGACTCCTTAGATGATTGCCCTTGGCTCCTAGGGCGTGCAGAAGTAGATCTCTCTTCTACTTTTCTTGCAATTTCCTTTGATTTCTGCACTAGGCTGCACATTCTTGAGGTAGAGATAATGTGTCACTCATCAAGAGACAGGGAAGCCAAAAAGGCCCTAGTGTCAGGGACACACATGACACGTACTTGCAGCCTTGTTGTGTAGTTTAGAGTCACTTTTCTCATCAGTTTACAAGGACACGTTACTTAGTGATCATGACTGTGCTTTGGTCCTTTTATCGTTGCACAGTGTGACATCAGCTTCACAAGCCCGTATTGCCTGAGGAGGTTCTCGGCTTCTGTGATCCTGGTCTGCTGGCTACAAGGCACACACACAATGATATCAACTCTGAAAGTTGTCACTGCAAAGCTGACGTCCAGCATCCCAGTGTACACTGTATGTGCGTCTCTGCCCTGTACATAACCCCAGTTTCTGGTGCTTAGAGCAAACGAGCTACAATCCGTCTTTATTATGCAGTAAACACGCAGACCAAAAGAACATGTGCTTCCCAGGAAAAAACAAGGACGTTTTATTCCATCGTTAAACGTACGTACAGGTACTGTAAAGGGTTCCTCCCGTTAATGGTTTGAATTGGGCAGCATTGTTTAAAAACCCAGGCAATTAATTTTAGTGACCTGAAAATAATATAGTTCAACCTGACTTTCCAGGTTTACTCTAGAGTAATTTTTTTTCTTGCAAATAATAAGTTTTTCTTTCAAACTCTTTTCCCTCAGTAATTTGCTCAATTCCTGAAGAAATAACGGAGCTGCCTATTTTGGAGTTTCGTCCCTTGGGTAGCCTCCTACAGAGGCTCATCAGGGCCGCTGACTGGGCAGGTTTAAGGTTTCTGCCAGCGTCCAGGATTCCGGAGCCCCGCACCCAAGTCCTCCGAACTCACTCTGCAGAGTCCAGTCCTGTGGGTGCCCTGGGTGCCTTCACTCAGGCATCCACGGAGATTGACTGCTTGTGTGATCCACAGAAGGCAAGGAGATTTCCAGGAGTCCTGGGCTCCAAGGACCAGCCCAAACACTGACCTCAGGAGCCTGTTTCCCCAAACTCTCCATCTGGTGATGAGGGTGTAATAGGGGATTTTATTAGTTTTCTACTGCTGTGTAACAAATTTCCACCAACTTATTGGCTCAAAACAATGCACACGTATTACCCTGTGATTCTGTCGGCCAGAAGCCTGACATCGGTCTCACCAGGATCAAGCAAGGTGTCGGCAGAGTTGACCCCTCTGGAGGCTCTCAGGGAGGACCTGTCTCCTGGCCTTTTCCAGCTCCTAGAGGCTGCCTGCATGCCTTGGCTCATGGCCCCCTCCTTCAAAGTCAGCAACATGACATTTTTCTGAGTCTTCTTTCATGGTCACATGCTTCTCCCTCCAACTACAGCAAAGATGAGGTCTCTGCTTGTGAGGATCTCTGGGATCACATTAGGCCACCTGGATAATCCAGAATAACCTCCCCGTCTCAAGATCCTTCATTGCATCAGCGAAGCGACTCCAGCCTTCTAAGGCGACAGTCACAGGTTCCAGGGGTAGGGTGTGTGTGTGTGTGTGTGTGTGTGTGTGTCTGTGTGTGTGTGGAGGTGTTATTCTGCCTGGCCCAGTGGTGGAGGGCAAGGGGCTTCCTTCACTGCCACGGTGCCTGTATGCTCTCTGCTGTTCATCAAATCTGGTCCCTGCTTGCCTTCCATCCCAAAGCTTCCTATTACTGTCTATACTTTTCATGTAAATTGTCCTCCTGCCATCTGGGTGTGACTTTTCTCTCCACTGGATGCTGCAGAACCAATCAGTCCAAGTCTGCAGGCCCCAAAGGAGAAACCTCAGCAATCCTGGGGTGGGTTAGCTGTGAATTGTTGTCCCCACCACCCCCACAAGACAGAGCTCAACCAGGGTTCTCCAAGCCCTTGTTCTGGTTACAGAGAGAGGAAAGAATTCACCTCTGTAGTTTTAAGCTTGGGAGCACTTATTTCTAACTGTTATGAGTTTAATAGATTTGCTTTAAAATCCAAAAATTGCAAGGCCATCTCCCTACATGATTATCTGTAACTTTCAAAGTGTGTTGACGGCAAACCACTACGAATTCAGTCATAAATATTTAAAAATTTGTATTTCATTAATAACAATGGCATCCACACACTTCAAAAGACAATACAGGTATGGGTAAATGACATTATTTATTCGATTTATAGACCATGCATGCTGTGCGTATGGATTTTCAGACATCAAATATGACTCCATGGCCTTATAGGCAAGGTTTCAGCTAACACGGGCCGACAAGTCCTGGTCTTATTTATTCTCCTGGGCTCCTCATGAAGTGACTCTGATATTGCAAGCTTTCTCAGACACTCTCCAAGGAAAGTGAGTGGTCTCCATAGGAACAATTTGAGACAGAGTGGCTGCATATTAGTGGCTGCACACGTGGCGTCTCCCTTAGTGCTTCTCCTGGAGGAAGGGAATCCATGTACACCCCCAGAATACTGAGCATCCCCCATGAGGAGGCCATGTCTTCTAGCCTTTCATGAAGAGCCCACCCCCCTCAGACAGTTGACACCCACATCCAAATGGCTTTTCGAGGTGGTGAACTCCACCCAACCCCACTGTGGCCTCTACTCTCACTTTCTAAGCCCTACTCATCTTATCTATCTCCAAAATTCTCCTCCTTGTTTGTAGACTTCTCAGCTCAAGGCACTTTCTGTTAACTGATATTTTCAAGAAACGTGCAAGAATCGTTACTTTCCTCCACTCTTCTGTCTTGGTCAATTTTGCCTTTTTGTTGTTGTGTTTCTCCTGAAACTTCAGCTCTCTTCATTCTCTTCTGAGAATCCATTGTGGGATCACCTGAGAAGTGAACTTTAGTTAAAGCTTGTTAAATCGTGTTATATTTATGATTTTTTTCTTTTGATGTAGTTAACCATTAGGCCCAGTCAAGCTGTGACAAACTTACAACTCATCCTATAAACACGTTTCACTTGAAAGCTTATGTTTGCTTGGGATTACTGTCCTGCCTCTACAAGACAGATTTTTCGTGAGTCTTAGCAGTTTGTAATAAATATTCTCCACTCACCGCTTTTGCTTTCCACTTTTAGGACTGACTCAAGGGATGGGGGTTTCCAGTTGAAATGCTTTTCTAAGACTTTATTCTTCATAATGTTTCTCCTTGGACTTGGGGTGTTTCCTCTTAGCATCCCAACCTGTATATTTTTAAACAAATGTAGTACTGACAGAAGCCTATCTGTGAAGTAAAATCTCCCCAGCGATCGATTCATCTTCCCGCTTGTACTTTATACTCTTTTCAGATGTTTTTCCACATACTTTCAGGGGATGATGGTACTTTTCACTCAGGTGTAAAACCTCAGCAGAGGCACAGCAATGGAAATGTCAGCTGAAGGCCATTCAGGAGGTTTGCATTCACAGATACACTTCACAAGAAGCCAGGCCCAGTTTTGGGGGTCTGCTTGAAACTTTCTGTTCCTAAAACAATCGTGAGAGGTAAGTATAAAACTAAGATCCAACTAGGCTAAATGACTTGCCTGGGAACACAGCAAACCAACCCAAGTCGGGCTGAGATATGTCTTCAGAAATGAATTCATTTCTGAACTCATTCTGGAGTTCAGTGGGCCCTTTGGAACGAGGGCGCTTTGGGAGGAGATTGGGTCATGAATGGGATTTGTGCCCTCATAAAGGAGATCCTGGGGAGCTGGCTAGCCTCTTCAAACATATGAGGACACAGAGAGAAAGTGCTGCACATGAGGCAGAGAACACACCCTTCCTAGATGCCAAATCAACCAGTGCCTTGCTCTTGGACTTCCCAGCCTCCAGAACTGTGAGACATACATGTCTGCTGTTTATAAATTACCAAGTGTCTTGTAAATTTTTTTTAAGTTTCTTGTATATTCTGGATATTAGATCTTTGTTGGATGGGTAGATTGCAAAAATTTTCTCCCGTTCTGTAGGTTGCCTGTTCACTTTGATGATACTTTCTTTTGCTGTGCAGAAGCTCTTTAATTATATCCCATTTGTCAATTTTAGCTTTTGTTGCAATTGCTTTTGATGTTTTAGTCATGAAGTCTTAACTCAAACAAATTTATAAGAAAAAAAACAACTTCATCAGAAAGTGGGCAAAAGATATGAACAGACACTTCTCAAAAGAAGACATTTATGCAGCCAACAAACATATGAAAAAAAAGCTCATCATCACTAGTCATTAGAGAAATGCAAATCAAAACCACAATGACATATCATCTCAAGCCAGTCAAAATGGCAATTATTAAAATGTCAGGAAACAATAGATGCTGGTGAGGCTGTGGAGAAATACAAATGCTTTTACACTGCTGGTGGGAGTGTAAATTAGTTCAACCATTGTGGAAGACAGTGTGGCGACTCCTCAAGGATCTAGAACCAGAAATATAATTTGACCCAGCAATCTCATTACTGGGTATACACCCAAAAGAATATAAACCATTCTACTATAAAGACACATGCACATGTATGTTTATTACTGCACTATTTACAATCACAAAGACTTGGAACCAACCCAAATGCCCATCAATGATAGACTGGATAATGAAAATGTGTCACATATACACCATGGAATACTATGCAGCAATAAAAAAGAATGAGTTCATGTCCTTTGCAGGGACATGGATGAAGCTAGAAGCCATCAGTCACAGCAAACTAACACAGCAAGAGAAAACCGAACACCAAATGTTCTCACTCATAAATGGGAGTTCTCACTCATAAACAATGAGAATACATGGACACAGGGAGGGGACCATCACACACCTGGGCCTGTCTGGGAGTGGGGTTTGAGGGGTGAGGGCAGGGAGAGCATTAGGACAAATATCTAATGCATGTGGGGCTTGAAACGTAGATGACGGGTTGATAGGTGCAGCAAACCACCATGGCACACGTATACCTACGTAATAAACCTGCACATTCTGCACATGTATTCCAGAACTTAAAGTAAAATTAAAAAAAGAAAAAGAAGATAATTTTTATGCCAAAGTAATGTAAAAAAATTACCCAGTATCAGGTGTTTTGTTACAGCAGCCTGAGTGAACTAAGAGAGTGCCCTTTCCTGTATAAGGGGTGGCTGCAGGGCCCTCCAGGTCACGGGATTTGCTGCCCTGAAGACGCAGAAAAACTAAGCCCAGTCAGCCTTCCTCAACCCCCACCCCACAGCACCTCCAGTGGAAACACGACTTCACAGTATGAGAGGCCTGACTGCACAGCACTAGCTTTATGCGTTTGGAATAGATCCTGGTACTGCTACCCTCAGTACAGAATGTGGTGCTGCTGTGGCCATGTTCATCTGAGCTCCTTCATGAACACCCAAGGGAGGACTGGGGGTGAATAAATCAGTCCAGTCTCAGCAAGCTGGCCCTCCCACCTGAAGATCTATTAACTGTGGCATCCGAAGTCCAGGGGACACACTGAAATATGGGATGTCAGCAACTATTAATGCATCTGGAGCCACAGGGAAGCTTGTTAGTTGTTTAATTAAATTTTTTATTCTTCATTTTAACATCGCGTAGTACAGATGCACAAACACACACTCACACACTTAATTACAGCCCGGCACATCAACTGCCTCTAATGCTTTGATACAGAAATTAATCTAGAGATGGAAGACGGAGCATAAATTAGGAAAATAAACAAACCCCTGGTTGTCATATTTGTTTTCCTCGTTCTGTTTACTCACTATTTACGGCAGCCCCATAAAATCCTGTCATAATAACTCCTCCTATCAAAGGGCTGTCATGGCAAACCAGCATTACAGCAACCAAGTGTCCAAGTTTCGTTTGAATAAAGGTCCTAGATGACCCCCATGTTTAGTATAAACCTCCAGTTTCCCCCTCTACAAAATTATTTAGGGAAAAAAGCAATTATTGGGGAATTTATGACGTCTTCAAGTATTGTACGTTTATTCAACCATGCATTCGTTCACTCATTGATTTATTCAATAAAAATGTACCTGTGCCAGGCCCAGGACTGGTGCCGCAGGGAACATAGATGCCAGGTCTGGCTGTGCATGTTATGGACACTCAGTAAACACTGGCAAGGCAGAAGTGAAAACGTTGGTTTCGATTTGGAAACAGGGAACTGATTTGGGTTTGAGATACTGGAGAAACAGATTAACCTGGTAGTTAGCCCTTCAGTAATTGTTCCTTGAAACAGATTTCAGGGGATGGCTGTGCCAGTTATGAGTGAATGCGCACAGTTCACTGGGGACTGGCTTGATCGGGGGTGGCTTGCAGCCATGGCTGCATGTTAGGGTCACCTGGAGAGTTAAATGAACAAGCAGGATGCTGCCCACATCACTCGGAGATACGGTTCAGCCGACGGGAGGTGGCCCAGGGCTGGGTGATCAGCTCAAATGTTCCCAGCGTGATTCCCACAGCCAGGGGTGAAAATCAGAGGTGCCAGGGAAAGAACACGGACTTTTGTGAACCTGAATCCCAGGAGTACTTATCACTAACTCTGTAACCGAGGGCAATTCACTTAACCTCTTGGAGACTTAATTTCTCATTTGAAAAAGAGAGAAATATAGGATATATAGGATATATTTATCTATAGGTAATTGTGAGACAAATGAAATAATAAAGGAAAGTTCTTAGTAAACTCTTCGTGCATTATTAGTGCTCAATAAATGCTAAATACTATTATTAATAATACATTTTTGTTATTAACTTGAAAGTCAATGTTTTGTGGGAAGAATGGGGTCCTAAATTATAACGTTTTTCCTCCACTTAAAAAAAATCACTAATTGAGCAGACAAGAATCAGTGAAGGCATCTCAGAATCAAGCAAATACCCCAGCATGTCCTAGGAAAAATTAAAACTGCAGTAAGGGTGCACTTCTGTTTGATTTAAAAGAAATATATGTTAATTGAATACGTGGTAACTTTGCAAAGTTGACTAAACATTGAACACAAAAATAGCTTCTGAGATTCTTAAAGTAGTCAAAGACAGCTTCATTGTAATAGCCTTGTCGAAACCGGAGTTTAAAACCCACTGCTTTTGGGTCCAGCAGGCAAGGCAGCCACCCATGGATGTGCAGTCCTTCCCGGCAGACACAGGGAGGGGAGCTGCTGGGCTGGAAGGTCGTGAGACTGCTTTTAGGTGGCCCCGGGATGCTACTCACCACAATTCCGGTGGGGTCACCCCTTACTGACAAGTGGGGCCCAAGGAAATAACCCTGCCCAGTAAAAGATTGTCTGCCTTTACTTTGTAGGTAAAAATCCAGAGAGCTCTTTATCCTTTGGGGAACGTTCTAGTCTTTCTCCCTCAGGATACTTGTGTGTGGCAGAGGATACTGTTCCCACTAAGTGTTTCCACCTGTACATCCCAGAGCTAAACCCCATCCTGTTTCAGTTACAGGTTCAAACAATAAACATAAACACTTTCTACATCAGGCTAATTTATAGGCTCTGTTTTCCTGGCTTTCCCCAAGAAATTCCACTCCAAACACATTGAGAATGGGAAGAAAAAATCTGTTCTTAGACTCACCATAAAAAGTATGCTATTGATTTAAGAAATTCATATTTTCTAAAACTAGTGATTCACGTTTGTGTGTGTATCACACTGCCATCCACATTTACAAGAACAGTCGGAATGGTCGTTAGGAAGGACTACACTGACTTCTCACAGCCAACTGCAAGTTCTTTGTGTGAATGTTCCTTCTTGAGCTTTATTAAGAAGTTTTTGTGCCAGTGTACAAATTGCACGTGTGAATCTCCAGGAAACTTGTTCATTTTCCGATTCATAGCTAGTGTTGCTCCAATACTGACACTTACCATCAAACTGTTAAGTAACTCGGCAGTAACCATCGCCTGGAATGACTGAATTGAGAAAAGTTTCATTAATTTCTCATTATTCTTCTTTACTGTGCACATGAGCATGTGATTTTAAGCTTTCATAATATGTGTGTATTGTTTAGTATTACAGACATTCACAGCTGAGAAGCAACTCACAGATTACTTAGTGAGACCTAATCGTATTAACTTTACACATGAAGAAATGGAATCAAGATGAACACATCTTCAATGGTTTACCCACGACCGCGTTGTATCTCATGTCATAAATTCATCCAGTCTTTAAAACCCATCATCTCATTTACCCATCCATTCATCTACTAGGTATTTGTTGTCCGTCTCCTGCGTGCTAAGCATCATGCTGTGCTGTGGGAATACAACAATTAAGACCCAGTCGCCTGCCCACGGAGAGCCCTGCACGTTTATGGATAACACAGGCAAGCCGGCAGGCGATGACAGAGTCTTGAGATAAAGTCACATGGCTACACCTGGCTGTTCTCTAGACGCCTCAAAAACAGGGAATGATTCAGGCATTGAGCGTTCTGGGAAGGACTTATCTGATTTTTACTACTTCATTTTTAAAATGGTAAGCAACAGAAACATGCTTTGACTTAGGGAAATCCAAAAACCTATATTTGATTTCAAATTCTGCTGCATGCGTCTTCTATGACCTTCAACAAATGACTTAGCCTTTCAGAGTGTTCTCATCTTTAAATGGGGTTAATAATATGAACCCCAGGATATTTGACAAGATTATAGAATAAATACAGAATCCTAAGTACTGAGTAAGTAATTGTTGCTATTCTATACACTTATTTAAAACTTAGCCTCTTGGGGAAAGCGTTATGGTAAAATTCAGGCTTCATCTACACCCGTGTCTTTCAGGATGGGGGAGAAAATGGCAGAGGGACTCAAACACAAGGCTTAGCCCCCACCGA
Organism: Piliocolobus tephrosceles; assembly: GCF_002776525.5. Lineage (NCBI taxonomy): Eukaryota > Metazoa > Chordata > Mammalia > Primates > Cercopithecidae > Piliocolobus > Piliocolobus tephrosceles. Next base: position 167,388,155 of record NC_045438.1, on the reverse strand, counting down.
TTCTGTGCTCTTTCCACCCAAACACGTGGAATCAAGCTGCCACGGAGGCAGAAGCTTGGGGAGAACAGGAAACAAAAGCGCAGAGATACTGAGTTCAAGAGTGATTGCAGGCACTGCAGTGTTGGAAGAGGTGTGGGGCTGGATGGGAGTGGGGACATGTTAGAAAATCACTCTCAGAGGAGTTACCACAAAGAAAAGCTGTCTTTCTGATTTTTACATCCCATCACTCAATTTGCTGTAACCTACGGAATTCATGAATATGTACTAGTTCCCCATTGCACTAGGTATTTGGGGGGGCTGACCTTGTATTCAGATTCTGATAGGTGAATAAGTCCAACAACAGCTTGACTTCTTAAATTCTAACTGTAAATTTGCATGTGAGAAACTGAAGTCCAGAGAGGTGAAGTGACTTGACTATAGTCATTTAGAAGACACTGAGATGGGCTTAGATGCGTGAGGACTTTATAAAACCATGTGAGAGAGGGAATGGGTGGGGGGCCAGGGTAAGGCCTTGCAGCAAGTCTGACCCAGTGAAAGAGTGAGGGAGGTAAGGTTGGATGGCAGCGTCCCAGATGGCCACGCACCCAGAGGAAGGGTTAGGAAAGCTGTGAAGCAAACGTCAGAGAAGCCCTGGTCTTCCAGGACCGGCCTGGCCTTAGGGCCTCTGACGTTCTCAGTCATTGGCTGGGAGAACCAAGGAAAAGCAAATGTCGAGATACATTTCAGAGGCAGATGCCATGGTTTTTGTTCACATGTGCTTCCATAATTGGGGCTCTGTGCTACTCATGGCCACCAGGGTCCACCATGGGTAGGGGTTCTCACTGACCGCACATTGCAGGAGCAGCTCCTCCAGGGCCCTCATGGGGCTTTCTGCAGAGGGAGACACAGCTGAGGGAGGCAAGTGGGATGGACTGTAGACCACATTGCTGTCATTGACTTGGGGCCCCAGCAGGTACTAATCCTCCCCCAGCCCTGCTACTTATTCTAAATGTCACTCACCCTCAGCACCTTGGCAGGGCTCAGTGGCTTGTCTGAAGGCATGACCCGAAGGATCACACCCTTGGTCATCGTGTTCTTCTCATCCAGGCTTGCTGAGAGCACCCACTCACCGGAACCCGGGTATATCAGGACGCACCGGAGTGGAGCCCTGGGCGTGTTCCTCCCTGCCCCACTGTGTACAAGCAGCCACAGCTCCTCTCAATGAGCAGGGTCCAATTCCTTGGCCACCTCCTGAGGAAAGCTCTGGAAGCAGGGTTACTTGGTGTCTCACGGTCAAGTAGCCTGTCTTTACCAAGGCCAGCAGCACACACACAAAAACATTTCTCAAGGCTGCATAATTCTCTGTTGCAGATGACAAGTTTTTGCTCCGGCGTCCCAGGAGCCTGCATTGTGGTTCTTCTGTGGAACTACTGGGAGCTCTAGGCTGCCTCCGTTCTCTTCTGAAGCCTCCAGCACCATAGGGTCTGCAAGATCGTGTGGCCCCAGCAGCAGGGATGAATGCACCACAGCGTGGACCCACGGCAGAGCCTTTTCCTGCCCGTGGGTGACACCTGGAAGCCTTCTGTGTCACCCACAATCTAGGAATGGGATGAGGTGCCACCAGAACCCAGGCACCATGCTTACTTCTTTGCAGTAATTGATACAAAACACAGTGACTTATCTTTTACTGTGGAGCAAAATTCTGGCACTCCTTAATTTCTGGCCCCTAAAATCTTCACTGGAGTGGTCAGCGCCTGAGTCTTTGCAGGGTTTACCCCCTACCTGCAGGAGCACATGTGTCTTCCCAACTCTCTCAGTGCATAAGCCCCCTCTTGTTTCTTTTGTTCAGTCTGCATGAAGTCATTGATCATTACAGTGTTCTACAGTTCGGCCAGACAGTCCAGGCCCATTCAGTCTATATCATGCTGTGTTCAGCGTTGCTTCCTGCCCGTGGGTTCGTGTTCTCACCTTGCTGACTTCAAGGATGAAGCAGCGGACCTTTCAGTAAGTGTTACAGCTCTTAAAGATGGCAGGCACCCAAAGAGTGAACAGCAGCAAGATTTATTGTGAAGAGCAAAAAATAGAAAGTGTACAGCTGGAAGCGCACCTGATCCAGTTGTGGCTGCTGGCTGGGGTGGCCGGCTTTTAGCACCTTATTTGTCCCCGCCCATGTTCCATTTTCATCCTATCAGAGTGCCCTTATTTCAATCTTCCCTGCGATTGGCTACTTTTAGAATCCTGCTGATTGGTCCATTTTACAGAGCGCTGATTGGTCCGGTTTACAAACCTCTTGCTAACTACAGAGCACTGATTGGTGCGTTTTTACAGAGCGCTGATTGGTGCATTTTACAATCCCCTTGTAAGACAGAAAAGTTCTCCAAGTCCCCACTCGACCCAGGAAGTCCAGCTGGCTTCACCTCTCAGTGCCAGAGTTCAGACAGCACTGTGGCTAAATTAGCAGTGCATATCGTCAGTCCTATGTGAGCTGTTTCTGGCCCTCTTTTCCAGATGGAATGGTCAAGCATGCACTGGCAAACTAAGAGGCACATGCCCCGTTCTCAGGGCTTTGCTAATCTACTCTAGTGGCTGTGATCTGGGCGACTGCTAGGTTAAGTCTGGTAGTAGCGGTAGTCTATATTCGTTCCCTCCATACAGTTTCTGCAGGGGCCAGCCTGACGATTCGATGGAGCAATGATCGGTACCAACACTCTGCACCCTTTAGGTCCTTAATGGTGGACTTCACTCTGCCTTTCTTTCTCATGTTCTGCCAAGATTCAGCGAGGCTGAGGGGGCAGCTTCAGGGTTTTTCACCTTTTCCAGTTGGCCTTTCCCACTATGATAGCTCTTATCCCACAACCAAGAACCCTAATGTGGGAGTGGTTCCACCTGCTCTGTAGTTCGTGTCTCACAGTCCACTGAGGAACTGGGAAAGACCACTGCTGAAGCCACAGACCCAGCAGGCCCACTGCAAGCTGGACATCAGCCAGATCCAGTCATGACTTGGCCCCCAGGTCCCCTACTCTACCAGGAAAGCCAAGATGACTCTGTGGAATCTCTGGGTATCCCTGGCAACTCAGACCTTGTGCCCAATAGTCTTTGAAATGTCAGACAATTCCCCCTCCCCAGTGTAAAGTCACATGAGTGAATGGCCACAGGTGCCCTTGGGGAAGGACTGGGGGAATGCGCATAGCTGGTCTCCATGCTGCAGGATCTTGGGGAAGGACTGGGGGAATGCGCAGAGCTGGTCTCCATGCTGCAGGATCTTGGGGAAGGACCGGGGGAATGCGCATAGCTGGTCTCCATGCTGCAGGATCTTGCATTCTCAGGACAAGCCAGCTCTTCAGTCAATGGGTTTCAAGTCTGAAATTGGGTGTGTCTGGGGACTGAGCAGGAGGCTTGTCTTGGCTGTGGAGAGGCAGTCCTCAGCCTGCTGCTCCTCTGTTCTTCCTTCTTTACCATTACTATTACAGGCATAGGGTGGCACCCTTGTGGGCCTATCTGATGCTAAGAACAATCTGCTCTATCAGCCATCTCCAAACTCCCTGCAGCTCAGGCCCCCTTGGCCACCCCTCCAACCTTGCTGTTCATCATTGTTGCAGCCTCTGGTTTCGAGCCCCCATTACTTTGGGGTCCCCTCATCCCCAAAAAGACCCAGGCTTCCAAGAGCAACCCCAGGAGCTTTGCTTCATTTCTTGACATCCTGTCTACAATGTTAAATCTCATATTCAGAAAAAAATTACTTCTAACTATTGCTTATCTGATTTACAGTCTGATCAAACAGCATATTCTCCGCTGGGTTATGTTGGGCTTGAAGCGTAGCTGTGCCCTGGCCGCCTGCAGGGTAAGATGCCCGTTGCTTATGGAGGAAGCTTCTGCACTTGTACTAGGATATGGCGGGGCCACCTCTGCAATCTCAGAGGACTCACAGGGACTGTAGAGTCAACGTCCACAGGGAACGCCATGCAGAGGTTTCCCCACCAAGGTTCTGCCTCAGAGATCACAGAAATGCCTGCACTGAGCACCCACAACTCTCTGGAGCTCTGACACTTTCACGAGTACCTGCTGTTCAACTGCATCTGCCCACCCGTGCCAGGTGATGAGGATCTCTTCAGAAGCTATCCTTGAAGCTCTCTGGCTCTCACACTTGACCTTTAACTGCTAGTTAATACATCCCAGCCTCCTTTTCCTTCTGCATGAATTCAGTACATGAATTCAGTACATGAATTCAGCTTTGCAGTAACCAGTCAACTGTGCTGTCTTCTTGTAGCCATTGTTCCCCCAATATTTTCCAAATGCTTCCATAATTGCACCTGTCTCTGCATTATCCTCCACTGAGTGGTGTTTCAAGGCCCACCTCAGTGAAATCTTTAGCAATCGAGCTGCCATCCCGCAAAAAGGAGAACATGAGTCCTGGCCCTTCCACCAGTCATCAGGGAGACCGTTTTACCTGCTAGCTAATTCATGATCTAGACCCAAACCCACATTTTGTCACCTTTTTTCTCTGACCACTCTTGGTACCACTCCTGTGAGTCTGGGTCTTCTGAGAAGCAGAAGTCTGCAAAGATTCTAGTGGGAGAAAGGCTTGCATGAGAGAAAGTGGAGATGGCTAAGAGGCAGCCCTCCTGCCATGCAGGTATGAGCCCCAAGATAAGGACAGCGAGACTGAAGCTTGGGTGGAAAGTCCCAGATCTGTACCCTCTGAGGAGGTCCCTATAGGTTCCTGTGGGTCCTCACCAAAGCCAGCACTCACAGCAGCCCGTCTCTCCTTGTTGGCTGGCTGCTGTGGGGAGCATGGCCTTGGCCCAGGTGAAGGGCAGGTGTGCAGGCCTGGCAGGGGGACTCTGGCCAATTGCACTCCTTGGCTGGAGTTGGGTGGGTGTGGCTTCAGGACCACAGAGGAGTTGGGAACACAAGCCACCCTTCTTCCTTCCCGAGTTCTTTCCATGGCCCCTGGAGCCCACTGCACGTGACAACTTCATTATTGTAACTGTAATGAGAAAATCACTAGGTGTACAAGGACATGAGGAATTAATTTCTGCTCTGTTTAGAGAAGAGGTTGAACTTTCTTTCAGTGGCCAAAAGGCAAAGCCCAATGTCATGGCTGAAGAGGTCTGAAGAAACTAGGACGTGGCAGTCACATCCCTCCCCACAGGGGTCACCGTGCTCCCTGCAAGGAACTTCCTGAATGCTGCCTCTGCACAGCTGGCGACCAGGGGTTCTGAGAGCTTGAAGGAGCATGCATTCTTTATTATGACACAACTAGGAAAAAATCACAGTGCTAAGTTAGCTAAGTTAAACTCCGGGGCGGTGCTCTGCCAGGAACCCTGCTGTGGGGAGATGTTTATTCCATTTGCTTTCTGCAGGGACCAAAGACAGGCTGATGCTTTTATGAGAGGCTCTGGTTTGCTCTTGGGTAACAAACACCAGTGAAAGAAAACAGGAAGTTTCCAATTTAAGATGTTCTAAATGAACTATTTAATATACTAAATGTAATGAGTTGATCCCCTGCTGACTTGCACTGAAGAACATAAATATGTAATTAACTAAACTAAACTACTTGGGACTATTTGAATATACATTCTCCCAAGAACAACCTCTGGTTTACTGTCCTTTTAATAAAACTTCCTCCAAGTGACAATCATTGACTTTAACACACATGCACATTGTAGAACTTTCTTGAAAAATAATAATTATGTGGATGCTTTTGAACTAAATTGTGAAATTAATCTCATTATCCTTTAATACATTACAGTTGTATTTTACTTAAGTTGACTTTGCCTGTCCCATTTTTAGATATTTTTAAAAATCTGATTTCGTTTCTCCCTGGATTTTATTTTTTGTAGTAACTTTACAGCATCTTTCCAAAACCAACCATGCTAAATGGAAAACATGCCTTAGATTAAGAAAAAATTACATATTTTCCATTTATAGTAATGGAATGCTTTGTGGTATGATATTCATTGCAAACATTAAGCATATATTGATAAGTTTCAGTTAACACTGATGTGCTCATAATATTTGGATCATTAAACTGCATCTACTTTATCAGATTTTACTTACTTAAATAATAACTAAGACTCTAGAAACTTTTCTCTAATAACCTGCTGATAGTGGTAGACTGGACCTTTGATCACAAAAATTCTGCAGGCTTTCCCGATTTCTGTGATGTGAACACGCTTACCATGGCTCTTCCCAAGCCTCCAGGGTCCTGGGATGTAGGATGGGAAGAGGTGGGCAGAATTTGTTCTCAGGAGTTGGTATGGCCGAGAACAACCCATCCACCAAACCAATTTCTAACCTGCTTTCTGCCTTCCTTGGTTCCGTTGAGTACACATGGTCCATCCACCTTCTCTACCCTTTTAGCCTAACAAAAACTCTGGCGTCAGTAGCACAGACAAAGTGCAAATGCGCTCTGCCCTCTGAGTCCTCCAGGGCTCGCGGCGATGCTGGCACAGAGGTATGATTACTGGGCAGCTCCACCTTCAGTCACGACAGAAAGCCTGTGAAGTCAGTGGCGTTTCTTGCTTTTTGGGTTTGGAAGCTGATGCTCAATAGGATTCAGGGACTCCCCCGGGGTGGGACAAACCGCCAGGAATGTTCCCTGCCCACTGGGCCTCACCGGATTTCCCTCCTAGAGGGCTGGTCACAGTGGCAAGGGTGAGACTGGGAGGATCAGCAATGTGACTTGGGTCCATTTCGGGGCAAAGCTGGTAACCTTCCTGGAATACCTTTCTTATAAACCTCCATTGTGTTGGAGGCTAAAGGGGTCGACGGCTCCTTATGGAAAAGAGCAAACCCAAGGAAGACACCTCTAAAGGAGGAAAGGTGGCCGAGGAAGGGCACACAGAAGCTCTGGCCCAGCCGAGCCTGCTTGCCTCTCTCCCCACCCTCCCAGCACCCCCCGACTGGGGCCAGGACGGGCCACTTCCTCAGCGGGACACCTGTCCAAGTCCGGACAAAACACCAAAGCCCTGTTCTTTGTTCCCCTTTGCACAGCTGAGAAAGCTTGGGAGTTTCAAAAGAAATTTTTACTAAAACATCATTGGAAAACAAACAACAAATGAACAAAGAAAAGACTAAAAGCACGAAAGCCGTCTTCAAAGCACGGATACGGAGTCCTACGGAATCTCCCCGCCTCACCACGGTTGTGGGCTTGCTCAGCAGTGCACCCCGGAACCTGGCTGTCAGAGTCCCCACCTTTGCACCCCCTGCCCATCTTTGCCACCTCTTTTCTAGGGAGAAATTCTTGCTACATAAGAGAGAAATGACATGAGACATGTGGGCTGGTGTCATAGCTGGAAAAACGCAGGCCTTGCCCTCCAGAGGTTGCCAGGTGCAGAGAAAGAAATCAGCAGATCCTTGATTGCTCTGCACTTCCAGGGAGCATGGTGGGTAGAGACCAGAATGTGGGAGGGAGCCAGAGACACCCAGGACAGCACCCCAGATCTGCCGTGGTTCAGCAGCACGACTCTGGCAAAGTGATGCAGTTGAGCAAGCCCTGGCGTCCTCCTCAGTAAGATAGAAACACCACAGTGCCTGCTGATGGGATGTGAGGACGGAGTGAAATGGCAGTGCCTGGCCTATCGTGAGATGAACTCAAGATGAGCTGTTAGTGTCATTACAAAGATGACTTGAACTTGACTTCTCCAGGACTCCTGACCTTGCTCCTTACAGGGGCAAATGGCAAAGCATACCTGTGGGTAGCCCTTAAACTGGCACAGCTCTGGGAATTGCTGAAAGGCCGAAGGAACAAGGAGAAATTGTACAAGTGGAGTTTTCTTTAGGAGCCTTAAGAACTGAAAGCCAAGGCAAAGCGGAAATGTGCAGCATCTTTCTGGAGAGGTCATTCTTGCCTAGGACTTCCTGCACTACCATGAGCAGTTTCCATGCCTCAATCCTGTGTCATCTCTCACGTGCCTCCCCCTAAATAAATAGGAAGAAAAAAGTCAGAAGAAAGAAGGGAGGGAGGGAGGAAGTGAGGGAGGGAGGGAAGGAGGGAGAAAGGAAGGAAGGAAGGAAGGAATGAAGGGAGGAAGGAAGGAAGGGAGGAAGGAATGAAGGGAGGAAGGAAGGAAGGGAGGAAGGAAGGGAGAGAGGGAGGAAAGAAAGAAGGAAGACTATTACCCAGAATAGCTTGATAGTTTTAAACACTTTTTAAGTTGAGCTCATTTCCCCCTAGTTGTGTCTCACACACTAGACTATAAGTTCCAAAAGGGCAGGGGCAACGTCCGCCCCCATCACTGTCAAAACTCCAGTCCTAGAGCAGTGCCTACCACGTGACACATGCGCAAAATATGTTGGCTTAATGAATAAAGAAAAAGCCAAATCTTAAAGCTGATAAAATTGCTAAGTTAGGACTTCCAATTAAAGATGAGAAATAAGGCAATCATACTGTCCTTATCTCTAAAAATGACAACAGTGGACAAAAAATAAAAATAAAGTAGAAAACCCCATTTTAAATTAAGAAAAGGAAACATTTTCAGCTCAAGAATATGAAGAATTTCTACCAGTTCAAGTGGTGCTTTGACCTGCTGAGAATACTTCCTGGCTGCCTCTACCACATCCACTCCTCTTTCCTAACTGCTCTGACATCCTGCTGAGTTACCCAAAGGATTGAACTTTCCCTTGCTCAAGCAGTAGGCCCTGATTAGCTGGAGGGGTTGATGTTCTCGATCCTTGGGCTGGGGTGATGTGTTCGAGAACAGACATACAGTCCAAGCCAGATCCATGCGGACCTGCAGGACTCAGCTCCAACACTTTGGTTGACCTTCTAGAAAGGCAGTGTTTTCCTACTGGAAGTAAATGAGACATTGAGTCAGCCAGGAGATCCAGCCAGGCTCTTGAGACCACAATGGAGGGCTTGCTAGAGAATTGGGGCAACACCGAGGATGCAGAATTAAGAAATAGAAACTGCTCCATGGCTGTGTTGTTCAAGGCCTGGATGAATCTCACTTGAAGCCAGACTTGCCTCTGGGATGCTCCGTGGGGGAAAATAGAGTGTTTACATTGAGGGATGTTGCAGTTGGGTTTTCTAGAGCTTGCAAGGGCGTCTGAACTGCAACTGTCCCAAAGGTGACACATACCTCTTGAGAGTCTTACCTTTTCCTGGAGGACCTTGAGGAGTCTGAGGAGTCTACAGTGAAGACCACAGGTGCCGGTATGGATGAGTAACAGGAGCATTAGGGAAAGGCCATCTCCACCCCAGAGTGTGCGCAGGAGGTTGCCTCTGGAATTCTTGGTCTCTTTTCTATGGACATGGCTTCGTAACCTGGAGAAACAGCCAGATAGAAGAAAATGCTAACCTGAGATGTATGAATAGAGAAAAATCAATGGTACCTCACAAACCATTGAGCTAAGAGGCAGCTGAGAGTCACTGCCAGCTCCTGTGTGGGGGATCATTTTACCCCAGTCAGGTGAAGCCCCCAAATCTAAGAAAAGGGATTTGTCCTCAAAGGAGAAGACAGTAAATTTTTTGGGGGGGAGAAAGTATTTGGTGACAGCACAACTGTTTGGAAGTTATTGACTGTAACAGCCGGTGCTCTGATACAGTTAGAATGTTTGTCTGCTCCACATCTCCTGCTGGAATGTAGTCCCCAGTGTTGGAGGTGGAGTGGTGGGAGGTGTTCGGGTCGTTGAGTGGATCCCTCCTGTGTGGCTTGCTGCTGCGGCAGAGCTGCTTATTAAAGAGTGTGAAACCTCTCCCAGCTGCTGCACCCTCTCTCACCATGTGACACATCCACTCCCCCTTTGCCTTCGGCCGTGAGTAAAGCCTTCCTGAGGCCTCTCCAGAAGCAGTTGCTGGCACTGTGTGTTTCTTGTACAGTCTGCAGAACTGTGAGCCAAATAAACCTCTTTTCTTTATAAATTAGGCACAATGGACTAACACACATTCTCCGCACTCCCCACCCTGTTTTTTGAGCAATTAGCTGGCACTGATAATACCCATTCCAATAAAAATATAAATAATATTCAGAAAGACCTAAGATGTACCACGTGCACAGCCAAGGGAAGTCACGAGCAAAGAGCTAAGAAGACTTCACTTAAGAAGAATCACCACAAGTAATAGAATAAAATTTTAGGCAAATACTTCTCTGTACTCTCAAATAAACTGAAGAGTAGACAAGACTATTTTGGGGGGATGGTTAGAAAATACCTTTAAAAAGTAGTACAGGAGATATAAAATGAAATTGCAGAACCCAGAAAAGCAATAGAAGATAACAATATGACTGTTACGAGGAAAAAAAAAATCAGATTATATGCCACTGAACACAGAGTCAGTAATCTGATAAAATCACCCAACAATAAACTAAGAAAGAAGAGATAGTGAATAAAGGTAAAGTGAGAAATATCTCAGGTAGAATAGAAAAGAACTAAATTGAGTATAATTGGTGTTCTTGAAGAGATGAAGAGAATAAACAGAAAACTAAAAGTACTCAAATATAATACAGAGGCAAGAAGAGTTAGAACACTTCTAAAACAAAAGGAAAATCTGAACCTGAAGATACAAAAGGAATATTTTATACCAGGAAAAAAAAAAGATACGATATTATCAACACTAAGGAATGTTTCTGAGCTTTAACGATAAGGCACAAATGCTGTAGACATCCAGACAGAAAGCAAGTCCTTTGTACAAGACAAAAGAAGGTGAACCTCAAGCATCTCTCCAGGAACATTCAGCCTGTAAGATAAATGAAAAAATGCTCCAGGACTTGGAAAGGGAGAAAGTGTATTTACCTTATTAAAAGAGAAATTGAAATAAAGAATTCAGAAATGCAGAAGTAGCAGAATGAAGGAACTCAGTGTGAACTTTACATATAATTATAAGGCTAACTAAATATAAATATTTAATAAGGTCAGTTTTTAAAATGTAATAGCAATTCTGGTGTTAAATAAATCATCAAGAAATGAGAAAAAATAAGTTTAAAGATTGAGAAAATTATTATGACATAGAAGAATATAAATATAACTTTTCAAAGTAATTACAATTAAACTTAAATGTCTGGAAAATGGAGGATGGAAAGTTTTAGTTTTTAGTTTTTTTGACTGTCATAAACTATTTTCTACTGCACCCACTCTTGTTTTCTGTTTTGTTTTTATAATGGCCATTCTAATGGGTGTGAGGTGGTATCTCACTGTGGCTTTGCAGTAACTATTAGTGATGTTAAGCATTTTTTCATGTGCTTACCAACCATTTGTATATCTTCTTTAGAGAAATGTCTATTCAAGTCTCTTGACCATTTTTGAATTGGGTTTGTGGGGGTTTCTTTGCAAGTATTGAGTTGTAAGAGCTCTTTATACATTCTGGATATTAATTCCTTATCAGATATATGACTTGCAAATATTTTCCCCCATTCCATGTGTTGTATTTTTACTCTTTTGATGCACATGTTTTAAATTTTGCTGATGTCCAAAATTATCCATTTTTTGTTGCTGCCTGTGGTTTTGGTGTCATATCAAAGAAATCACTGCCAAATCCAGTGTCGTGAAGATTTTCAACCTATGTTTCCTTCCATGAGTTTTATAGTTTTAACTCTTAGGTTAGGTATTGAACTCATTTTGAATTAATTTTTGTGTGTGGTGTAAAGGAAGAGGCCAACTTCCTTCTTTTTCATGTGGGCATCTAGTTTTCCCATACTATTTGTTGAAAAGACTCTCCTTTCTCCAGTGAATGGTCTTAGCAACTGTTAAAAATAAACTGGCCGTTTATTATTTTTTGGACTGTAATCTAGTACATTGGTCTATATGTCTGTCCTTGTGATAGTGACACACTGTTTTGATTTTGGTCACTCAATAGTAAGTTTTGAAATCAGAAAGTTTTAATTCTTCAACTTTGTTTTCTTTTTCAAGATTATTTTGACAATTTGAGGTCCCATGAGATTCCACAAAAATTTTATCATGAGCTTTTTATTTCTGAAAAAATAATGTTGGGCATTTGATAAAGATTACATTGACTCTGTGGATCAATTTGAGTGGTACTGTCATCCTAATATTAAATATTTCAATCCATGAACATGGGATAACTGTTCACTTATTTATATATTCTTTAATTTCAACATTTTATAGTTTTCAATTGAGAAATCTTTCACCTTCTTGGTTAAATTTATTCCTAATATTTTATTCTTTTTATGTGATTATAAATGGGATTGTTTTCTTAATTTCTTTTTTGAATTATTTTTAGTGTCTATAAATGCCAACAGAGTTTTATGTATTTATTTTATATCCTGCAACTTTGCTGGATTTCTTTATTAGCTCTCATAGGTTTTGATGAACACTTTAGGGTTTTCTTTCTTTCTTTCTTTCTTTCTTTTTTGAGATGGAGTCTCGCACTGTCACCCAGACTGGAGTGCAGTGACGTGATCTTGGCTCGCTGCAATCTCCACCTCCCAGGTTCATGCCATTCTCCTGCCTCAGCCTCCTGAGTAGCTGGAACTACAGGTGCCTGCCACCACACCTGGCTAATTTTTTGTATTTTTAGTAGAGATGGGGTTTCACCGTGTTAGCCAGGATGGTTTCGATCTCCTGACCTCGTGATCTGCCCACCTTGGCTTCCCAAAGTGCTGGGATTACAGGCGTGAGCCACTGCACATAAGATTATGTAGTCTGCAGACAGGTAATTTTACATCTTCTTTTCCAATTTGGGTACTTTTTATTTATTTTCCTTACCTAATTGCTTTGGCTAGAATTTCCAATACTATGTTGAGTTGAAATAGCCAAAGCAGGCATTCTTGTCTTATTCCTTTCAGTCTTTTACCATCGAGTATGAAAACAAAACCATTATAAGGTAGTAGCCTGGTGAGATTATCCTACTAGCTATGAAAACATATTGTAAAATGAAGACAATTTAAAAAGTGAGGCATCGGTAGACTTATAGGCTGACAAATTAATACGTAGATAATGTCAAGGTATATAGAGCCACATACCCCTGACCTCTGAAAATGCAAAATATGTGCAAAGGCACAGACTTGGATCTGCAGGGAAAGATGAGCTATTCAACAGACACAGATTGTCTTCTAAAATGGTGTAGCCAACTGGAAGATAACATAAATTTGGATTCAAACAATATTAATATATGGTTTTTTGAGAAATTGCAGATAAATCAAATGTTTAAAATGGAAAACAAGGAACTATTAAAAAATAGAAGAAATCATGGCAGAATTTTTTGATTCTCATAATTTTATAATGTAGAAGCAGTTTCTAATATTAATAAAATAATGAAAGGAAGACAAAAATTGAAAAATTTAACTACACAAAAAGAAATGATTTCTACATGGCAATATCCCCTAAAAAAATTTAAAACATAAACTAAAAATGATAAAGCAGATTTACAATTCATAATGTGGGCTAAGGATTAATTCTCTGCTATATGTGGGTATTGTATGTATGTGTGGGTGTGTCTGTGTGTGTGTGTGCATGTCTGTTCAGCTATATACACTAGAAATCAGCAAGAAAAAGACTGATAACCCAATAAAAATAAGCAAAATATATAAGCAGGCAACAAAAAATGAACTACAAATTACTCTTAAGCATATTAAAAGATGCTCAACCTCATTCATTCTTTTAAAAATACAAATTAAAGTTACACTGAGATCTGTTTTTCACCTATCAAATTGGAAAATACCAAAAAGCTTGAGAAAACTCCATGTTGATGTGAGTATAGGGAAACAGGTCGGCTAACACATTGCTGGTTGGCCAATAAATGAGTACATCTCCAGTTGTGAGCAGTTGGCAATATCTATCAAAACTATAAATGCATAAACCCTTGACCCAGCTACTCCATTCCTGGGAATTTACTCTACGGAAATACTTATGCCTATCCCGTGTGAGGTTTGTACAAGGTTAGTACTCACTGGAGTATTGTTCTGGTAGCAAGTAATTGGAGATACCCTAAACGTACAACGTGAGATTGGTTAAATAACTGATGGCACAGCCACGCAGTGGAATACTACGCAACTGAAGTAAGAAATGGGAAAGCTTCGTATACACGGATGTGGATAAATGCTTCAAATGTATTGTAAGCCTTTGAAAAAAAGAACATGATTTAGAAGTGTGAGTACCTTTTTTTTTTCAAAAAGAGAATACATGGAAAACATCTCTGGAAGTATATGCAAAACCGTTAAACCATTTCCAAGAGTGGAGTTTGGATGTCTGAGACAATGGGAGGTTTTTCACTACATATAGGTTTTGTTTTTCTGGTTTTGGTTTTGGTTTTTGAGGTGGTGTCTTGCTTTGTCACCCAGGCTAGAGTGCAATGGCGCAATCTCAGCTCACTGCAACCTCCGCTTCCCTCATTCAAGTTATTCTCCTGCCTCAGCCTCCTGAGTAGCTGGGATTACGGGTGCCTACCATCACGACTGGCTAATTTTTATATTTTTAGTAGAGACGGGGTTTCCCCATGTTGGTCAGCCTGGTCTCAGACTCCTGAGCTCAGGTGATCCACCTGCCTCAGCCTCCTAAAGTGCTGGGATTACAGGTGTGAGCCACTGCACCCGACCACTACATGTAGTTTCTTGTCATAATTTCTATTTATTAAAAACTATATATCCTATTTCAAAGTTAGTAAATAAAATAAATGAAGCAAGATAGAAAATGTTCTCTTATAAAACTGGAAAATCCTGATGGGACTGTCCCCCGCGTTGGGAAACTGGCTGCCTCTAGCGGGTATTTGCCCATGCAGCCTGCAGGTTCTGCGGGACACGGTTCTGTCACGGCTGGTGGAGGGACCACGGCTCCTGATGGCCACAGCTGGTTGCTCCTTATGCATCACCAATGTGGCTGTCATGCTGCGTTACTATGAATGTGTATGATTTATTGGATATTATATTAAGAATAAACTAATATATAATAATTTCCTCCTCTTTTTTGTTTTTACAAAATAATAATAATTCCTGCATTCACTGCATGACAATACTAAATTAAATTAATCAAAGTGAAGTTGTAATTGCCTGCGTCCTCACCATTTTGAAGACTAATTGAAAGCTTGTCCACTCCTCTTGAATAAAGATTTTACATCAGTTTTGCATCCAAATGAATCAGGAATATTGAACATTTGTTCTGTACTTTACATTACCATAATGTTTTTAAAGGACAGGTTGGGACTCTTCAGTGAGTTATGAAATCTGTTGGATCACAACCAGCTTTTAAAGGAAATGAGATAGAAAAAGCATGATAGCATAGAAAACGTCAGAATGAATTACAGATAACAAAAATACACACAAATATGTGTCTTGGGTTGTGATGAAAACTGTATTTCTTACCCACCAGGCGCTGGGGGTTCTGGTGCTGGAGATACAATGACCAACAAGATCAATTTTTATCCAATCCTTACAGAGTTTACAGGCTACTGGGGTGGGGCAGGCGATAAACAAGCAAGTAAATCAGTGGATCCAGATGGTGAACAGCACCCAGAAGGAATTCACAATCTGCTGGAGGAGGAATGCCAAGGATGGCAAGGCCTTAGCGTCACGGAGGGAGCCTCTGAGAAGGAGAAAAAGCTCACCATGTGGGGGTGCAGGGAAGGGAGCTCCAGGCGAGGGAGTGGCGAGTGTGGATCCTGCACAGGGAGAAGGTCAGATGTGTGCCAGGAGTGGAAGAGGCTGGGAGGGCAGCACAAGGCTGAGATGAATAGGTCCGGACGGTGCCAGGCCTCGCCAGCTGTAGGGAAACACACGTGGATCGTGCGCTACGGACCGCGCCAGGCCTCACTGGCTGTAGGGAAACACGTGGATCGTGCGCTAAGTGCAGCAGGAGGCCCCAAACGAACTTCCATCAGGGGACTTAGGTGTCAGTGCTCACGGTTTTAGCATATCATCCTGAGTTCTCAGGGTAGGGTGAATTTAAAATAAAGCAAGGGGGGAAGCTGGGTACACAGCTGGGAGGTTCTTGCTGAGTCTCGGCCTGCGGTGATGATAGCTTTGTCCAAGGTGCTTCCAAGAAAGAGGAGAGCAGGAGGGAAGGGATTTGACATTGACATTAACTTGGGAAGTGGAACGGACATGCATCAATGTGGGGGTAAGAGGGAGGGAGATATCAGGAAGGACGACCAGCCCTGTGGCTTTACTAGCTGGGTGGATGCCAGCACCATAGCTTGCGTTTCTGTGGGCACCTGCTCATCTAACAAACACACTTAATACAACGTCAGTGGCATCACACGCAACCAGGTGCAGCCTAAAGGATATGCCTTCCCTCACACGTAATGCAATAACTTAACGGGGACACTTTAATGCCTTTCCACCGCTGGAATTCTGTGCATGTATGCATTTCTTACAACTTTGAATTATTCCATTTACGCTCAAAATAGAGCCGTATGTTTACAAACTCTATATGGTTTTCTTTTGACGTGATAATTTCATGATGTTTCACCTTGGTGGGGTCCATAAGGCTGTTTCTAAAAATTCATAAAATGTCGAGGACTCAGGCAATTTGATTATCTGAGAAGGTGAAGCCTCATGGAAAGTGTGTAACGCTTTCTTATTTTTCATCTCATTGATTTTAGGTCTTGCTGTTAGTGGAGTGGACACAGTTTTGCTGTCTAGCATGATTTGTTATTGATCTTGACTCTAGTCTCTCCCATTCATTTTAAATTTCTTAAACGTTTTCAGCTTTTTACTAAAAAATTAGAAAATAAAAATAGAAAATGATGAAAAATTATCAATTAAAAATATTAGAATGGAAACATCTCAATTTCCAAATTTATATTAATTTGAACCTACAGAATTATTATGCATAGTTACACACAAAAAAACATTTCAAACTATGTTTAAACAAGCTATAATGTGATGCATTCAGTTAGTTATTAGGAAATGGTTATGCGTAGATGAATGCTGTGCTGTGCAGTTTCCCTGGGCCTCCCCTGCCTTTAATGGAGTGGATGGCTTTGTACCAGACAGGTGGGCTGCCAGGGTGCCCTTACCTGCCTGGATATCAACATGCCTCCCCTTAAAACAAGATCAATGCAGGATTGCATTTTTCCGTCGCTGAGTTACGGCTAACAAGTAAAAACGTATATATAGGGGTGGAGAGAAAGCAATTTTTAAAAGTCTTTTTAAAAAGGCTTAAACTAGGCCAGGTGTGGTGACTCACACCCGTAATCCCAGCACTTTGGGAGGCTGAGGTGGGCGGATCACGAGGTCAGGAGTTTGAGACCACCCTGGCCAATATGGTGAAACCCTGTCTCTACTAAAAATACAAAAATTAGCCAGGCATGGTGGCACACACCTATAGTCCCAGCTACTTGGGAGGCTGAGGCAGGAGAATCACTTGAACCTGGGAGGTGGAGGTCGCAGTGAGCCGAGATCACACCACTGCACTCCAGCCTGGGCGACAGAGCCAGACTCCATCTCAAACAAAACAAAACAAAGGCTCAAACGAATAGCCCAAGTAATTGCAGTGGTGGTCGACAGTGTGTAGAAAAGCCCACAGATAATGCCTTTAAGAGAACATGCTGAACATGCTCTTTTCTGTGGTTTTCTAAACAGTTAAAAAATGGGTTTTTGTTGTTTTTTTGTGGGGGTTTTTTTTTGCAAAATTAAATTGGAAGAGAACTTTTGCAGAACCATGGAAGCACATCTTTGGGGCACAGGTGTTCCAGGAACATGGTTCAAAAACCACAGGAACACACACTGCCTGGGAATCATGATATTGATAACTTAGGAGTACACTGGGAGGGAGTTAGATGCCACTTGGCAGGCTCTGCCCCATGTCCTCTTCCAGCTATCTCCTTCCTCCCCAGCGGTTTTAGAAATACAGCCAAATAATGTTTGCAATTTCTGTGCAATATTGAAAGGGCAGCAATAACAAAAAATTGGGAGTGGGGAGGCCCAGACTTTCCCACTGCAACTGTGTGGCCTGTGGGCAAATAAGCTAACACAGCTCAGTGTTCTAGTCTCTTCACATCCATCCCATGAGGCGGTTCTCAGCAATGCACATGTAGTTCACGAAGCAGGTCTGCACACCACGTGATCTACAGCAGGCATTCACTGTACAGCAGGCATCTTCATGAATTAGTCAGCAAAAGCTTTTATCCGCTATCCATGCATCTCAACCATCAGAGGTGTGGGCAATAAAAGAAACAGATGCAGAGCCCTGCCCTTGACAGTGAAGAGCGAGAAGGAGTGGGCAGGATTGCAGTGCTCCTGCCCGCCACTATGCTGGGCTCAGGCAGTGGCTTCTGTGTAAACAACCACTAAAGAGATCACGTGTCTCTCAGTCTGGTATTTCATTCACCGGTGTTAGTTTCTTTGTGCGGCACAGGGTTGCTGTTCCCAGTGGTTAATGGCCACGGGAGTTGACCGCTGGTGCTGGACCTTAGGTGTGCCATTTGTAACTGGGAGAAATACCCAGTCTCTCTGCATGCAAACCGCTCTGGACCACTGAGATACGAAACTTGTGTCCAATATTTGGCACTGTTCTGAAAGAAGAGACATGGCTCGGGCCATGACAGGAGACCCAGCCTGGCCTCCTTACCCCAGAGATGCACACACAAACCTCTCAGCGGGATAAAGACAAATCCTAAAACCAAACGATGGATAGGTGTGACCAAACCCCAGAACTACCCGATTTTAAAGTGTGATTAATTAAATCACAACTGTGATTTGCTTTGGTGCTTTTCACCCTTAATTTTAAAACATAAGCTTGTTCCAATGATATTTAATCAACTGGCACTTTAAAACTTTGTTTCTCTAAATCCTAATCTAATATTTAAGAGCTATAAACAACACTTCAAATCTTTGTGTGTGTGTGTGTGTGTGGTCTATATTTGGGGAGGATTCCCCCCACTTTGTAAAAATGAGTGGTTTAATTTCACCCAATGTAAAAAAAAAAAAAGAAGAAGAAAGAAGAAATCCATGAATCTGGAGCTTGCTGTCACACCATCACCAGTGCCGTCAGCGGCAGGCCCCTTCCCTTCTTAGGTACTTAACGTTTGTGGAAGATGCTAAAATCTTTCACATATATGTGAAATAGATAAAACAGACATCATTGTCTAAATTTTTTCAGTCAATAAACAGAAGTTACACGGCCAATACATGTCTGAGCGGGTCCGGTGCTTGGGTGGATGGATCAGTGGTCCTGCCCTGTCCATGGGGTGGGGGATGTAACCTGAAGTCAACGTGTTGGTA
Organism: Piliocolobus tephrosceles; assembly: GCF_002776525.5. Taxonomy (NCBI): domain Eukaryota; kingdom Metazoa; phylum Chordata; class Mammalia; order Primates; family Cercopithecidae; genus Piliocolobus; species Piliocolobus tephrosceles. Next base: position 167,369,061 of record NC_045438.1, on the reverse strand, counting down.
TGAGTGATGGTATGCATGTATACGTAACCCTAATTCCAGGAAGAAAAAAAGTCCCAAGGGAACCACACCAAAGGGTGGGGACCAGGAACAAAGAAATAAAAGAAATTCTGCAAGTAGAACTCACGGACTGCCTTGATTAATTGCCGCCCACGCACCAAGGTGTGCTGCTGTTTACTTAGACCTCTGCCAGGGAGGAGGGTTCCGGATTCCTGAGGATTGCTCCACCGCTGGGCAAGCTGAAAGTCATCAGCAGTGATGTCTGAGGCAAAGCCACCAGCCAGTCATCCACTTTGCCAGCTTGGAGCCAGGCAGAGAGATGTGCGCACACCGGGAGGGCTGCCCTGCACTCTCTCCTCACCCACACAGCTGTGCTTTCAGGCCCTCACAGGCCTCTGTGCAACCTCGCAGCTCCGCGTGGCATCCGTTCTGATCATAGCTTCATCTCGCATGTGTCAAGGCTTAGGGTAACTTTGTCAGTTGTGTGGAGGGGGCAGTGATAAAAAGAATAGGACAAATAGAAGAAGAAAAGAGAAAAGGCTTGGCATTCACCTGGAAAGAGCAGACTTCGATTTGTTGCAAACCCACCTGGGAGAAGACGCTCCCAGTCCACATTGGGAAGTAATGAGGAAGGGTGCAGAACTTTCTCTTTCCAACCTCCCTGCTTCTGTGGTTTTCACTAAACTTCTGAGTTCCAGGAAGGAACTGATTGAAAGCCTCAGGGCAGCCCCCTACAACCCTGAAGAGGGCCTGGCTCAGGCATCCGGGCACCAGAGAGGTTGGTTCAGTGCATACTTACTCATGCCCGCAGCTTTGGCTTACTGTGAAGTTACTAGTCTTGTAAGTATCTTGCCAAGCTGAACAGGAGCCTTCTTTCTCTCCCTTTCCCTTTGCTCAGCAACATAGGAATTGTCAGGTGCAGAATCTCCTCCCAGCCCAGTCCTTCCTTAGTTTGCTCACGAGGCCTGGAATTGTCAGGCGCAGCATCTCCTCCCAGCGCAGGTCCTTCCTTGGTTTGCTCACGAGGCCCGGGGACAGGAGGGCCCCTGTAAAATGCCTTCCTCTCTGCCCCCCTGCAGCCACCACACACTTCACTGGCCTGAAGTCTCACGCCTGGGCCTCCCCCTCTCCCTGAGGTCTCCAGCCTGGGCCTCCCCCTCTCCCCGAGGTCT
>NC_045438.1:167354965-167367882 GCF_002776525.5 Piliocolobus tephrosceles | reverse complement strand
AGGTCTCCAGCCTGGGCCTCCCCCTCTCCCCGAGGTCTCCAGCCTGGACCTCCACCTCTCCCTGAGGTCTGCAGCCTGAGCGTCCCCCTCTCCCTAAGATCTCACGCCTGGGCCTTCCCTTCTCTTCCCCATGAAGTTATTGGGTTGCTTTCTTGCTATAGTTCCCACATTGTAAAAATATTTTTTTTTTAATTACGGTAAAAAGACATAACATAAAATGTGCCACCATAACCATTTTCAAGTGCGCTTTCAGGTTCAGTGTGTTAAGTACGTTCATGTTGCTGCACGACAGATCTGTGGTCTCTCCTTTAACACAGGACAGATGGCATAGCTGTCCTTGGTGTGGTAGGTGGGTGAGTACTCAGCAGCTAGGAGATGACCTCCTTTCCATTGCAGGCTGGACAGGGCAGGGGCAGCCGGGAACAGGGGAGTGCCAGGGCAGGCAGGGCTCAGCTAGGGAGGAAAACAGACAGCAGGGCAGAGTGGTCATGTCCACCTCTGGGAGCCGCCCCACCCTGGTGCCCCGCTGCTCCTCAACCAAAGACAATGGGGCGGGGGTGGGGGGCGCTTAAAGGAAAATGCAAGGGCTGCCAGAAGCAGTACTTCTCTCACCAATTACAGATGGCTAGTGCTCAAAAGACACTGGCAAAGTCCATTGGGTAACGAATTTGGTTAAACAAAGATAAACTGAAAACCAGTGTTTTAAAAAAAATCCTTAGCCTTTTAATTCTTCACCTACATACTTGTCAGAATAAGATGTATCATAAAATTCACTGGTAGGTCTTAGGAATGAAATTCTCTAATTAAAACAGTGCAGGGTATAAAGCCATCAGTATAGAGTTCTGTACCAAACACAGGTTTATCTTTTTTAATACCCAAAAACTGTTCTTCCATAATGCACTCTAGGCACCGTGGCTGGGAGAAAAAGCTGGAACCTCAGAAGCACTTCTTGCCTTTTATTTTAAAAATGTGGTAAAATACACATAACATACCCTTTACCATCTTAACCATTTCTAAGTGTACAGTGTAGTGGCATTAAGTACATTGTTATTGCTGTGCAGTCATCACCATATCCATCTCCAGAACTCTTTTCATCTTCTCAAACTGAAACTGTATCCATTAAACACCAGCTCCCCTCTCCCAGTCCCTGGCAGCCACCATTCTCTTTTCCGTCTTTATGAATTTGACCATTCTAGGTGCCTTGTAAAAGTGGAATCATGCAATATTTGTCCTTTTGTGACCAGTTTATTTCACTGAGCATAGTATCCTCCAGGATCCTCCACGTTGCAGCAGTGGACGGGATTTCCTTCCTTTTTAAGATGGAATCATATTCCATTGCATGTGGAGACCCCGTTTTGCTTACCCAGTCATCTGCAGATGGACACCCGGGTTGCTGCCACCTTTTGGCCATTGTGAGTAATGCTGCCGTGAAGCCGGGTGCACATGTCGTGTTTTGTAAACTGTAATTGCCATTGGGCCGACCATGAGCCATCTTACTACATGATGCCTACAGCTCCTGCCAGGGCCCTTGGAGTCAAGGTTAGGCTTGCATCTGTTACTCCTTTTTACCATGGCTGTCATCCCTGTGGTGTGCAATCCTCAGTAAAAATAGCTTTGATTATTTCTCCCACCTTTCCAGAAGTTAGAATGGGAGTTTTCTTAAGAGCTGCAGCTTCTGACCCTGGGGCTCTTTTAAGAGTTGGATCAAGGTTCCGGGAATTCATCCATCTCTTCTAGGTTTTCTACTTTATGTGCATGCAGGTGTTCATGGGAGCCTTGAATGATCTTTTGTATTTCAGTGGCGTCCATTGTAACGTCTCCTATTTCATTTCTTAGTGAGGTTATTTGGATTTTCTGTCGTCTTGGTTAATCCTGCTAATGGTGTATCAGTTTCATTTATCTTTTCGAAGAACCAGCTTTTTTCTTGTATTTTTTGTTTGTTTGTTTGTTTGAATTTCATTTAGTTCTGCTCTGATCTTGGTTATTTCTTCTGCTGGGTTTGGTTTGTTCTTGTTTCTCTAGTTCCTTGAGGTGTGACCTTAGATTGTCTGTTTGTGTCTTTCAGACTTTTTGATGTAGGCGTTCAGGGCTCTGAACTTTCCTCTAAGCAGCACCTTTGCTGAATCCCAGAGGTTTTGATAGGTTTATGATTCATAACAGGGATGAAAATATTCATTGAAAATTAGTGAAAGTGGAGTGTAAAATGAAAAAGAAAATAGGAAGAGCTTGAGTCTGGGTTAAGACTACGATGCTTTATTGGGTCAGCAAGCCCGAATGTGCTCTGAAAGCCTAAATAATCAAAGAGTTGGGCAAACAAATGTAGGAAGGAAGGCTGATATTGGGAAGTCATCAGCTGCATACGTGTACCGAACAATACAGGAACTCACAACTTACCGAAGAAAACCTACCCGGATATTTATCCATTTTTCTAAAGGGACATTTTGTTTTTTTTTAAAAAAACCCATGAAATACGCATCAACACATAAATAAACCATGATAATTTCTGCATTGGTGTAGCTTTTCTTTGTGGCACTAGAGAAAAGCTTTCTTGAGCCAGGTACACGCTGGCTCCGTAGTGCAGCAGGTCATTGTTGAGTCCTGGCAGTGAATGGCTGGACTTTGATGTCAGGGGGTCAGGGTTTAAAATTGCACTCTGCTTCCTGGGTAGACTGCTTACTCCCAGACACCTGGATCTGTTTATTTTATTGTGAAATGGGGATAATCACTTTTTAAACACCCCACGAGAATATCATGAGAGTTGAATACCCGGAGTGCTCAAGGGGCTGGCGCATGGCCGGCGCTGGATGCTGGCTCACCTCTCTCCCTCCCGTGCCTGCGAGATCCCAGGCTTCACAGGTCAGGCAACAGTGTTTTCAGACGCTCATCCCTGTGTTGTCATCTTTGCAAAAGGGTGACTTTCTCTGAGCCAAACTTGTCCAGCTGCGAAGAAAACACCTCTTTTTGATAGTACTTAGATGCAGGGATGATTCAGGAAGAGGGTGATCTGGCCCAGCCACAGGACAGGGTACCCTGATAAGTGCTCCCTGAGCTCCTCACCCTTGCTGAGATGCCGGAGGACCCAGGTCGGCCGGGTGCGAGGCTGCCGCGCTGTGGGAAGCCTCCTGCCTCAGAGACGCCTTTCGTTTTGCATCAGTCTTGCTCGTTACGGGCAGGTCAGCGTGTTGAGACCAACTGCACCCAGGGAAATGCCATGTGATGATTAGTTTTTTCCTCTGGGTTCTTCAGCATTTGGTCTTTCACCAAAGACACGTGTCTATGTGGCACGTTCCTGTCCTGGCTGCCCTGCGATTCTACTGTGGCACTCGGCACTCTCCCTCGTCCTCCCTGGAGCACTCGGTACAGCGTGTGCAGTGAGGGAAGTGATGTAGGCTGTTTGGAAACGCTCTGCTCAAGTCGCTTCTCTTCCTTTCTTTGCGTAATTATCTGGAGACACGCCGTGTTTACCAGCGGTGAGCCAGGAGGCATGTGCCTTACTTCGGAAAGAGTATTGAGGGGAATGTGGAATGTGGTGGAAATTCAGACATCAAACCCAGAGACAAGAATCCGGAAACCTAAACCCTAAACTCCTCTCTTACACAGAACTGCTGGCTAAACAGCAAGTAGCAACTCTGAGGATGTCGTGCTCTGAGGATGGTAGCATCCATTTCTAATATCATTCGAATCAAATATAAATAAAATCTTCTTGAATCACATTGAGTACTAGTAAGTGGCAGACGTAGAGAATGCAGTGGCTGGACGAGGGAAAGTTCTTCCCTTGTCTGAAATCCTTCTGGGAAGACTGACATTGAACAACAGATTCCAGGTGTGGTCAGGGCTCCGACAGATCAAACCAAGGTGTTGCAGGAACGTAGTTTAAGACTCACAGGTTCAAAGGAGACTTCAGTTGACTGGGCTTACAGAGGATCACGAGGAAATGGAGTCAGGCTGTTGCTCTGAACAGGTCTTGTCAAAATAGAGAGTGCCCATTGAAGACAACTCGTTTGAACCCCAGCACTGCCTTGATTGGGAGCTCCGTTGAATAAACCTTCTGAGCAGGTGCAGCCCTGGGTGCTGAGCCAGTGCAGGGCAGGGTGGTCTCCAGTGCCACTTCTCTAGGGGGCACAGCCTGTGGATTTCCACCCCAAGGTTCCCACAACTGGTGAGAGCCCAAAGTCTCCTCTGGGCAGGGCAGTGACCTGCAACTGGAACCTCCCTGGTCCATGGAACACTCAGCTTCCTCTTCAATAGATGGGTTCACAGGGGAGAGGAGCTATCAGGTGCACCAGGAGCATATTTTTCAGAACAATTACTTTTATCGGCTTGGTTTTCTTGTCCCAGAATGCAGTCCTTGGCAGGAAGTCACTGGTCTATTGACTTTACTAGTAGGATAAACAAACCTCCTTTGACACACAGAATGGCAGAGACTGTAATTTCCTTCCCGCCACATGGAGGCAAGGCAGACGAAATTGGAGGAAGCAATGGGTTGGCTTTAACATGGATTAAGAGCAAAAGTCCTGGTTAAGTATCTGACAAAATGTTCCCTGTATAGGCAAGAAGGGGTGAAAGGCATCACCAGGAGGCCTCAAATCAGGAGGGTAAGGGAGGACAGTGAAGGCAGGAGAAAGGGTGGATCCACTCCTAGCTTCCAGGAGACATTTACCTTGCAAACCGTGAAGTCTAAATGGGCTATTTTTGTTGCAGGTTTGCACTCCTAATCTATTCTGTCTTATTTGGTGAAATGATTGCAAGTGAAGTTGAAAGACAAAGGAGAAGCATGTTAGTAACTATGTCATGGGTGCATTGAAAAGCAAGACTAAGGGGTGAAATCATGAAAGCAATGTTTACTTTTCTTCTATTACCTTTTGAAACCTTCTCAAAGAGGTTTGGAGGTAGCCCTCCTTTGCTCCTGGATGAAAAATCAGGCCATCTCCAAGACTGTCTGGTCACTGCTTTGTAATAGAAAATACACCAACACTTTAAGATACAAAAGCAAAATCAATTAGGAAACTATAATGCTCAGTCCAGATGATACACAGAACTCCAGGTTGACATGGCATGACATCTTCAACCCCTCGCCTCTGCCGACCTATGGGATGGCAGCATGGGGGCTGGAAGAAAATTGGCTTTATTTTTCTCTATTTCTCTGCTTTGCTCTTGCCGGGTTTCTGACCTGGGCATGGTCAAGGGTGGTGAAGAGGGAGGAGATGTAAGGAAGGGGCGAGAAACATTTCCTCTGATGGCTGCTGCCATACAATGGCGCCATGGACCTGGCAAATGTTTACAGTTCGTTCTCCTATGAGATCTTTATGGGTTAACTGGGGTCAAAGAGGGCACTGAAACGTTTGCTTATGTTTCTCAGAATGAAGATGGTATGTTTTTCTTCCGAATAATTCCACGAAAATACTCAGAAACTAGCATTTTTTAAACCTGCTGGAAAAGCTGATGCCATGTCTGCAGAGGGCAAAGAACGTGTCATTCCACGGGCAGTCTTACAATGGCGACAGATCAGGGCACGGTTCATTTTGCGTCTCTCTTTGTGCGTGTGACTTACCAATGTCCCTGTTCCTCCTTTATTGATCCTGAACGTCCAGTCCTCTGAAGCCTGTTCCATGGAGACAGCGTGCTCCCGATGCTGTCTGTAGCATCGCCGAGCGATGAAGGGAACCCCTCTTCCTACTAAAGAGGAGTGCTGCTGGCATTGAACCTTGGAACTCAGATCACTTTTTTTTAAGTGACAGGGTCTCGCTGTGTCGCCCAGGCTGGATTAAAGTGGCGCGACCATAGCTCACCGCAGCCATGAATGCCTAGGCTCAAGGGATCAGCCCTCCTCAGGCTCCAAAGTGCCTGGGACTACACACCCAGCTGATTTCTAAACAAGCTTTGTAGAGACAGGATCTTTCTATGTTGCCCAGGCTAGATCATTTCTCTGTGGAAACAATGAGTCCTGGAATTTAGGAAATGGGAGAATATTATTGCCCCCACTGGATTTGGGGAATCTCGGCTCTTAACGGAAACTGGGCTTAATCATTCAAAATGATCACACCTGCGTTTGCGGACTGAGCCACATGGTGCACCCCGCCCCACTGCATCCTTCTGCACAGGCGTGTGCAACTGAAACAATGTTTATGATTCTCTAATATCCCTTCTTTGTAGCTAGCACCACATCGGCACAGAATTGAAAGAATTGTAAAGATCAAAGGAATATAAACTAGAAGGTAGAACACTAGCATGCTCTGTTTTCCAGGTTTTCCTAGTGGTCCGTGGGTAATGCAATGTCTGAGGCAGGCCATAATTTCACTCATATGCAGGAGATTAGAAAAAAAAAAGAACTCAGCCCCAGCACTTTGGGAGGCCGAGGTGGGCAGATCATGAGGTCAAGAGATTGAGACCATCCTGGCCAACATGGTGAAACCCTGTCTCTACTAAAAATACCAAAATTAGCTGGGCGAGGTGGCGCAGACCTGTAGTCCCAGGTACTCGGGAGGCTGAGGCAGGAGAATCACTTGAACCAGGAGGCAGAGGTTGCATTGAGCCAAGATCGTGCCACTGTACTCCAGCCTGACAACAGAGCAAGACTCCATCTCAAAAACAACAACAAAAAAAAAAAAAAAAAAAGAGAGAGAGAAAGAAAAAAGTGAACTAATGCAAGTAAAGAGTAAAACAGAGGCTGGGAAGGGTGCTGATGGGGAGAAGGAAGGACGGGGAGAGGTTGGTTATGGGATACAAAATTACAGCTAGTGGCTCATGCTGATAATCCCAGCACTTTGGGAGGCCGAGGTGGGCGGATCACCTGAGGTCAGGAGTTCGAGAGCAGCCTGGCCAACACGGAGAAACCCCATCTCTACTACAAAAATTAGCCAGACATGGTGGCCCATACTTGTAATCCCGGCTATGTGAGGGATTAAGGCAGCAGAATCGCTTGAATCGCAGATGTTGCAGTGAGCCAAGATCATGCCATTGCACTCCAGCCTGGGCGACAGAGCAAGACTGTCTCAAAATAATAATAATAATAATAATAATAATAATAATAATAATAATAATAATAAAATTACAGCTAGATAGGAGGCATGAGTTCTGGACTTCTGCAGCACCACAAAATGAATGTGGTTAATAATTATTTATTATATCTTTTCAAAGAAATAGAAGAGAAGATTTTGAATGTTCACAACATAAAGAAATCATAAAGGTTTGAGCTGGTGGATTTGTTACTCAGATTTGATCATTATACTTTGAGTACACATATTGAAGTACCACTATGTATCCCATACATATGTAAAACCATTGTGTGTCAACTGAAAATAAAAAGCATAAAAAACCCAAAGACATTTGGCTACCAAGATCTGGTAGAGGCGGAGCCTCAAGATCAGTTCTGGGTGGAGTGAGTGTCTTCTAGACATCCCTCAAGCCATTCAAATTTCTTTTCAGCTTTCAGCATTTCCTCTTGTCAGAGTTTGTACTCAACTTGTGCAGCAACCATTTTAACTATTTTTCTAAAACCTCGGTAGTTGCCTTCCTGAGCAAGTCATCACCACGAGTTTTTTATTCCTGCTTTCTATGGCTAACCACACTCAAGGGGCCACATACAACCCCCCAGGAAACTGACAACAGGTCACTTCTTCATTACACAAATACTTTAAGAGACATCCTAATTCTTCTTCCAGCTTCTTCAGCCTTTTCCCCACCCACCCTGACCTCCACAGGGAAGAAATAAGATAAGGAAAGCAGCAGCAGCACGTCCTCCCTCTGCCACTGTCCCTTCACAGCTCCTTCCCAAACAGAGCCCACCCTAAGCCACGTCCATGGCCTCTGCCCGCTTGCTGCTCAGGAGTTTGGGGCTGGAGGCAGACTTTTCCACGTTGCTGCTGTTGTGCACCAAAATAGTAATTCCCCTCCCACCCTCCTTCAAACACACAGGCTTTTCCCTTTGCTTGCTCGACTTGCACAAAAGAAAGAAAACATTCTCACACCCTGGACTTCTGCCAGCATTCAAAAATAATTAAACTTCCCTCATTTTCAAAGAGACTCGTTCTCCAAGGCTTCCAAGCTCAGATGTTCAACTCCAGGGGGCTGCTGAAGCTTTGCTTGACCTTTCCTCAGGCCCTACCTACGACACAACCAGCGACCTCGTGGGCAGAGGGACAAGGGTTTTGTTATCTGTTTCCTGTTGTCTTGGCTGCTCAGGCTGATGGGGACTGGGAGTCTATGGCGGGGCAGAGGTTCCTGCTGAGGACAGAAGTGAGCTCATGTCCATCGGCCTTCCGGAAGAAGAGGCTCAGCGCCTGTCCACATTCAGCCTCTTTGCTATGTTCTGTCAAATGTGCTTTGAAATCTGATGGGAATTGTTCAGGTTTCTCCCCCTGGAATTTTCTCATCCAGTGGTCTCAAGCCTGTTGACACACGGCCCAGTCGTCAGCACCATGATGTCTGCTGTGGGAGGAGTTCCTTCCTACCCAATGTAGATGGCTGGGAAATCAACACAGTGTAGCAGAAAGAACCAGGTCTTCATCATCAGACCAGCCTAGATCAGTGTACCATCCTGACACACATTCACAGTTTCTTGGGCAAGAAACTGGCCTTTCTGAACATTAATTTCTCTGACTTTAAAATTAAAAGCACCTATGTCTACCTTACACGTTTTGTTTCTTAATTAAAAAATCATCCATGCAAGATTACTTGGGCTGTGCTTGCTACAGAGCTAGTCATCAATGCAGTGTTGTGGGAAGTATGGTTTCCATGCTCTTTGACACTTTGCACGAGCTAGATCACAATAGCAACTTAGGACAGCCACAGAATGATAGACAAGGATTAATCTTTTATCGTTTAGAGATAAAAGCTAAGTAGACATTGAGTTTTTAAAAAATATAACTGACGGACTGTTAAAGAAAATGAATGTTCACTTCGCCTGTTGGTGCATGAAAGCACCCCATTTTTGCAATGGATACTTAGCAGCTGAAAAGATTGAAAACATTTAGGCCTCAGAGTCAAGGAGTAAGATATGATTCAAACTTGCCAAAAAGAAAATGTGGAAAATTTGAATACAAATTCCAGCATTTCGAGCCCTGAATGCTCAGTGATATGTATATGAAAAAATAAGTTTTACCTCTGATTTCCATCTTCAAGCATATTTACAATTTCATTTGAAAGATTTATTCAATCTGTGTATATTGAGTACCTACTATCTGCTCTGTCCTAGGACCTAGGGATTCAGCAGTGAACACAGCAAGCAATTTTTTTACATTCATGGAGCTTATCTGCTGGTAAAGGCTCATCTTGGACATTTAAAATAAATACCAATTCCTGCACTTATTTCTGAGAAATTTTAATGTAGTTGTTATATAGGTTGGGGCCAAGACTTGATTGTTCTTCAAAGTTCTTCAAATGACTGTTACCTGCAGCCAAGATTGCATGACTGGTAAAGGCCCTCATAGGTCAGTGGAGGACGCTGGGTTTTATCCCAGTGAGATGACGAGACATGGAGGCTCCTGAGCAGAGGATCGCTGTGATCTGACGAGCATCCCAACTGATGTGTGCAGATGAGAATGATGGTGATGGGAGGACAGGAGGGGAAGGAGACCAGTGAAATGAGATGAGCTCCTTAAAGAAAACTCTAACATACAACTACAGAAATTGATTAAATACTAAATTGTATGCCCCGTGGCCCAAAAGTGTGACGTAAAATTTGAAAAGGGAAAAAACATTCAGGGTGCCATAAAGTAGTCAGCGAAGGATTTCTGGAGGGTATGGGTCTTTGAGCTGAAGTTTGAGAAATAGGTAGGATTTCTCTAATCCACAGAAAGGGTTTCCCTAATACCCACATGTCACGTTTCAGCAAGAGAAGCAGCGTGAACGGTCACGATGCAGGAACCTGGCCTGACTTGTTCCAGAGTCAGATAAAGAACTGGTCCAGCAAGTCTTGGGTGACAGTGACAAATGAGACAGTGGGCACAGAGACGGAGCAAAGTGTGGAGGACCTGGGAAAAGCCTTCAGGGTAGCAGAGTATGAGTGGAGCTAACTCCAGCTGTGTCTCTGCCACTGCAGGCTGTGACACCAGATGTGTGAGGACAACCTGATTGTCCTCCAGTTCCACTGCAGCACTCTCCACCTGGAGACAGGGTCAGATCCCATAGTGGGAAGGCTCAGTCTCCAAGACTGCTCACCCTTCAAACAGCAGTCACAAGTCTAGGTCTGCGGTAATTCTGACTGGACGGCTTCAAGTTGGGGTTCCCACAACTCCCTCTTTGGGTTTGATTAGTTCGCTACAGGGACGACAGTCACTATAGTGACTCATAGAACTCAGGAAAACACGTGCATTTACTGGTTTATCATAAAGGATATTACAAAGTGTAAAGATTAAGAGGTGCATAGGGCAAGGTAGGGGGAAGGGACACAGAGCTTCCTTGCCATCTCTGGGCATGCCCCCCTTGAGGAATCTCTCCTGGTTCAGCTATCTGGAAGCTCCCCAAACCCAGCCTCATAGAGGCTTTATTATGTAGGTATGATTAATTAGACCATCGACCATTGGCAATCAGCTCAATCCTAAGCCACTCTCCCCTCCTCAGAGGCTGCAGGGTGGACTAAAAGTCTCAACCCTCTAATCCTGGTTTGGTCTTTTCAGTGTCCAGCCCCATCCTGTCCAGGGGCCGCCTAGGAGCTGTCAGCCATCAGTCAACTCACTCACATGAAAAGACACCACCTTGGACATTCCAAGGATATTAAGAGTTGTATGCCAAGAAGTGGGTTGAAGACCAAATACATATTCATGGAATGACATGGTGAAAGAGTTGGTTCAGCTCTCTGCAAAGCCATGTAGGATGGATACTGAGAGGGGATGACTGAGAGCAGGGATCCAGAGAGGATACTGTGGAAACAATCTTGGTGTAGGTGGTGAAGACTCAGATGTGCACGTGGATACGTGCATGGAGTGGAAGGAGCAGACCCGCCAGCCGTCCTGAAGGAAAGCATAGTCAAGCTCCATACAGGAATAAGTATGGGTAACGAGAGAGAAGAGGGAATCCAAGATCTACAAGGTTTGATCTTTAGAAGGACTGGCACAAAGAGGAGATACTTTATTTGTTTGAGTATTCATGGGTCTTTTATTCTCCAGGTTCTTGTCTTTGTTTTCTGTTGTTTATAGCAGAATACCGCAACTGGGTGCTTTATTTTAAAAATAAACGAGCCAGTAGTGATTTCTCCTAGCGTTCCTGCAGCTGCCAGCCCTGAAGTTGCAAAAGCACCTCATGTGCTCTTTGGTCCTTCTTTGCCAGAGACACTTTGTACTCCCCACACATCCTTGGTCACTGGGTCCTGGATCTCACCATCTCTTCGTGAAGACCACGTCTTTAGCTCCTCCTCTTTCATGAGGCCCAGAGATGAGTACCCGAAGCTTGGCTGGTGGTAGGTTTCTGTGACCTGTCCACCTGAGGGTGTATTCAGAACCACTTCTCCCTTTCTGACACCAGTTCATCTCACTGGAAAATGAGTTCATTCCCAAAAGGATCCACAGCCCCCCATCCTTCCGATGCACTTGGCATTGCCCAATCAGCTGTGACTCCTAAACAGTGGGCTGTGCTGAACGGTTTGTGCTTCTATGTTTTGTTCTTAAAAGACACCTTTCACAGCAGGCTTTTTATAGGTATAAATTTTTTGCAGGTTTTCTATGATACCTTTCTGCAATACCTTTGCTGTTTGTGCTTCATAGCCTCTGTCATAAACTAGGATGGAATTTCATGAAAGCTTTGAAAGAGCAGGAAGGAAAAGAGTGAGCAATCAAGTGACTACTTACTCTATGAGGACAGGGGCAGTATCTGTCCTTTTCACCCATGTGCACTCAGTGCTTATCCAGTGACTGACACACAGGAAAAGATAATAACTGTTTGTGGGTTTTTGAAGGCATATGTGGCAATGGTAACTAAGCACTCGAACAAGACAAAGATCTAATAATTAATTACCATTTGGAGCTTAAATCATATTCTCTGGGTATTTTTTTTTTGAGCAAAGACATACTGGAAGTCTTAATCCTCCATAACTGACTCCAATTTAGGTCTGAAAACTCACACAGACATAGCCACAGCCATGAACATAAACATAACCACAGACATAGACACAGACATAAACACAACCGTAGCCACAACTACAGATGTAAATGTGCACATAGACATAGTCATCAAAGGAGACATCAACAGCAACATAGACGTAGACATAGACTTAGACATAGCCTAGCCACAGCCATGTACATAACCATAAATACAGACACAGACATCAGCAGTGACATAGACATAACCATAGACATAGCCATAACCAGAGACACAGACACCAACAGCAATGTAGACATAGACATAGCCCTAGACTTAGCCTAACCACAGCCATATACATAGCCATCAATACAGACACAGACATCAATAGTGACCTAGACAAAGCCGTAGACATAGCTTAGCCACAGTCATATACATAACCATCAATACAGACACAGACATCAGTAGTGACATAGACATAGCCATAGACATAGCCATAACCAGAGACACAGACACCAACAGCAACATAGACATAGACATAGCGCTGGACTTAGCCTAGCCACAGCCATATACATAGCCATCAATACAGACACAGACATCAGTAGTGACCTAGACTAAGCCGTAGACATAGCCATAACCAGAGACACAGACATCAACAGCAACGTAGACATAGACATAGACAAAGACATAACCATCAACATCAACATAGACATAGCCATCAACACACAGACATCAACAGTGACATAGATATAGCCATAGACGTAGCCGTCAACATAGACATAACCATCAACATCGACATCAACACTGACATCGACATAGACATAACCATAGACATAGACATAACCATAGATGTAGACATAACCATAGACGTAGACATAACCACAGACGTAGACATAACCATAGAC
>NC_045438.1:167342285-167354955 GCF_002776525.5 Piliocolobus tephrosceles | reverse complement strand
TAACCATAGACGTAGACATAACCACAGACGTAGACATAACCATAGACATAGACATAGCCATCAATATAGATGTAGACGTAAAGGTAGCCATAGCCATAGATGCAGACATAATCATAGACATAGACATAATATAGACATAATCATAGACATAGTAGATGTAGCCATAGACATGGCCATAACCATAGCCATACCCACAGACACAGGCATGCACATATTCACATCAGTAGTTCTTTGTGTTCTATGGACCCTGCTCAAGGAAAAGAAATTTGGAAACAGGAAATTCTACTCACTAAGAGTGTTTCTGTCCCATTTCTAGCATCTTCTCAGCCACATAGTACAGTGTGTGCACCGTGGCTTCATCATATTCTGGATGCTGCCTGGGAAGTAGTGACTATCCCCCTTCAGCACACCCATGGCCCAGTACACATCCTGGATTCTGCAAGCCATATCTGGTACTGTTGCCATTTCGTCAGTTCTTGTTGTGGGAGGAATTAAAATGTGAGCCACCACACCCGGCCAATCATGACAGTTTTGACTTGTTAAGTCAGATAATATTTTGCTGTGGGAAGCTGTCCTGTGTATTGTAGACTACTTAGAAACACCCCTGGTCTCCACCCATCGCTGAGGGCCGGGGACCCTCTTCCCCCAGTGGTGAAAATGGAAAGAGTCTCCGACTTTGGCAAATGTTCGTCACCTTCTCCCTCCCCAGATACCAGTTCACAACCAGTGGCCCACCACACAGGGAACAGAGTGAGGAATAGATATGGGAGAAGAATTTCTAGAAATCTCCGGGAGCTCACCACTGTGGCCCTAGGGGTGAGGAAATACATCAAAAGGTGATCTAAGTGGGAATTAATTTGAACTTGGCTCCCAACAGCTCCCCTTCCCCATCTTCTTGCCTCCTCCACCCCCACTGGCTACGCACATTCTTTTCTCTTTCATTGAACCTGTTCCAATATCTGTGCAATCCTCCAGATCAAATTCATTTGCCTTTGACAATCACCCCTTTGATTCCCTGTGGAGGGGGAGGGTGGGCTGTCCTGTCCTGCGGTGAAAGGCTCCTTTCGGTTCCCTGTGATCTCCTTAGGTGTATAGATTGCAAAACTCAGGGATAGACAAGGAGCTTAGACAATAGGCAGACTCATTAGGGAGCCCTTTGAAGTAAGCAAACAAGGCAGTGGCAGACGCCTCCTCTTCCCCTTTCTCCCTCTCTCTTCCCGTCCTTCATTCCAGATTCCCAAGGTGGGAACCGGCAAAGCAATGATCGAAAAGGATGGAATGAGGAAAGAAGTGAGTCTTTAGAGAAGACACGGAGGAGGCTGCCGTTGCCTCCGCTCCTCACTGGGCAGAGAGCCCAGGAGGCAGCACCCTGCACGGTCACCTGGGACTGGACCCGAGGCTGGGGGAGGCACTGCTGAGGCCAGACCGGGTGTTACTGTGGGGGCTGCAAGGGTTTGGTGCTGGGGTGCGGAAGACAAGCTGGCTAGATGGACATAAAGCCGTGGCCTGAAATGTGTCGGAGGGAACAACTCTTCTCGACTCCAAACTTCCTTTTCACATTTGGGTGAGAAAAGTCCACTCAAAATCTCCAGCTCCTACCTTTCCTCCCTATCCTTGGAAATCTGTCCATGCTCCAGGCCAGGCGTACCCAGCCCACCAGGGGAAAAGACCTGTCTGTCCCCAGGTGATTCCTGACTTCACCCCATTCCCCTGGAGAATGGCACAGTCTGAAGGTGCATTTGCATACTGAATAAACGCAAGGAGGCTGCTGCTTTGAGGAGACCAGAGGCTACTCTAAAAGAGATAAGGCCAGCCTGAGAACAAATGAACCACGGGGTCTCTACTGTCAACTGGAGAAGACCCATGAAAGCAATATTTCCAAAACAGCACCACGGCAGCTTTAAAAATCAAAGCGGGAGGACTTCCTGGGACTTCATGAAGAGAACCGTAACATCTAGCAGGTCCCACTGCATGCAGGTCTCTGGTGGGGCGGGGGTGTCACATCTGAAGTATCTTCAAGTCTTTATACTTTGCATCGTGCACAGCAAGTTTTCTTGCTAGAGAGAAACCAAGCCGTTCACTGACACTATTTTCAGGGTTCACGATGCACTCCAGAGGAGGAGCTGTCCATCAGGCTTTGGGGTAAGGGACCTCACCTGGTCCAGTTAGAAAGTCAGTGGCACGTCTGGAAGCAGAAGCCTCCGCAGCCCTGAGTGTCCTCATCTGGTGTCTGGGAGACAGTGAGCACTGCCTATCTGGGACACTGAGCCACCTGCAGCCTTGGCAGAGCCAGGACATGCAACCTCACACAGGGCAAACACAGGGAGTCGATGTGCCGCCCCCCGGCCCCGACCCCTCTGGGAGCTGCCAGAGACCCTGTGTTAGCTCTGTGCCATCTTCCAGGGGGCACACGAGATTCCACAACAACCCCCATCCTTTAAATAACATGGTCTCCCCTTTTATGAGCAAATCTCAAACTGTTTACCATGATTTTTTAGAAGTATGACTTGTTATAAAAGATTAGAGAGTTTTTGCTGAGAAATAGAAAACAAAAGAAAATCAACTAGAGTCCCACAGTGTTATGCAAACATAACTATTGCTAACATTTTGTTTATATTCATCCAGTTTGTTCTTTGCAGGATGTACTTTTCTTTTCATAGAGTTGGTGTCTCCCTATGTTGTCCAGGTTGGTCTTGAACTCCTGGCCTCAAATGACCCTCCACTTTGGCCTCTCAGAGTACTGGGATTACAGGCCTGGCCAAGATGTACATTTTTAAAGATAAGCTATTTATCACCATTAATTTTCCCCAAATGCTTTTGCTTTTTGGACGGTATCACACATGTGTCACACACGTGATATGTGAGTGTGTCTTAGAGCAATGGTTCTCAATGGTTTTCGGTGGACACTGTACTCACCTATGGAGTTTTTGAAAATACGGATGCCTGATTTCTGACCCCAGAAGCCCTTTTCTTTTTAATTGGTTTGGGTGCGGTCTGAAAATCTGGATATTTAAAATATCTCCAGATAATTACATTGTGCAACCCGTGTTGAAAATCTGCTTCTGGGCCTTCCTGCTGATGCCTTTTTCTGGCAAGCGCCAGCCCATCTGGGCCAGCGTCAGCCCTCCTGCATTACACAAAGCTCGCCAGAGCACAGCCTTCGCCCCAGTCCTGCGGCTGCTCCCTGCAGCTGTTGCTCCCACCCAATGCTGTCCTTCAGCGCCCGACTTCCACATCCCACCCAGTAAGAAACTACTCACAGCGACCCTGTGGCAACTTGATTTCTTTCTGCCTTGCAGACTTACTTGTACGCTCAAGGGTGGAGTTAGCCATTTAAAGAATTAAAACGTAGGTTGCCACCCATCTCAGCCTGGCATATGTTCCTATCATCCCCAGGAGGCAAGTAAAATGTATAGAAACCAGACACCAGGTTCCAGCATCTAGACACCTGAGAACCATAAAACCTCGTCCCCGAGGGCTGTGCCAGCAGCCTCATCTTCCTGGAGAAGATAAGAAGAGATTAAGATTGCTTTTGGAAGCACTCTGAACACTAGGTTTAGGATAAAACTCATCTGCCACTTGTAATCAGAAAGTGCTAGTCCTGATAACAAGAGTATTCAATCTCTCCTGGCAGATTTCTGTGTCTTTTTTGAAAAACAACAAGACAGAGGTTTCTTTAATGCCTGTTCTTACCTTTCCTGTTTGTCTGGGACATGTGGATATCTTCAAAAAGCCCATACACATTATCACTTGGGTGTATGTGCAGCTTAAAACGAGGTTTTGCAATATTTTACGGTCATCCTGTGTCCTCAAGCCCTCGTAGCTACGTCATTCTACGTCATTCTGAATGACGTAACTAGAACTGATTGGAAGAAGAGTCCCAGTCATCACTGATACCGTGTTTCCTTCCAACTCCTACGCTCTGGGAGGGGAATTCCTACGCTCAGAGAGGGGAATGTCAGGCTGGGGTGGTGGCGGGATTGGGGCAGAGAGCCATGGGGTTGAGCCCCACAGGTGAGGCAGGTTTCAGAGGCCAGAGGAGCCTGGGACTCAGGACAGAAATAATTTGATTTTCCTCATGATGCCTTGAGGGAATGAGGATTAGACACACTAGTTTATCTTCTTTTTCCATTTCGCTTTCCATTGGAGACAGTTTCTCTTTATATTTTCCCCCAGAGAACGCAGACTCACAAAAAGTGCATGACAAAGAGGATCTCTGTGGTTCCAGAAGGCAGTGAGTCCTGGGAAGGTCAGCAGAGAATCGAAGGCACCACAGTGGTTTCAATAGTTGTCTTTTTATTTTGAAATAATTTCAAACTTACAGAAAAATTGCAAGAATAGTACAGAGAACTCCATATACCCTTTATCTACCTTTTCTAGTTGTTATTTAGCAACTTACTTGATGATTTTCCCTCTTTATGCATCTATATATCATACACCCACACACACACATAAATGCACATGCACACACTTTTTACCCTGAACACATATTTTCTAAAGGCAAAGAAGCCTTCCTATAACCACAGTACGATCGTCCAAATCAAGAACTTAGCATTACAACAATGTGAATACACCAAATACCACCAAACTGCACACTTAGAAATAATTAAGATGGTAATTTTTATGTTATGCATTTTAACTACAATAAAAAATAAGTTAATTAAAAAGAAAAGAAATTAACATTAATACATCATTATCCTCTAATCCACTGACCCCATTTAAATTTCACTATTTATCCCAATAACGTTTTTAACTGCAAAAATATATATATTCAAAATATATACAAAATATATACTACCTATTACTATCTATCCATCTATGTATCTGTCTGTCTATCTATCTATCTATCTATCTACCTACCTACCTATCTATGTATCTATCATTATCTATCTATTTATCTATCGATCTATCTATCTATGACTCTGTTTGTCTATTTATCTATCTACGTAACTATCTATCTATGTATCCATCAATTTATGTGTCTGTCTGTCTGTCCATCTCTACACACAGTGGTCCAGGATGGGATGAAGGCCTTACCTCACACTTGGTCTCTCCTCCCCTCCTCTGAGGAGGAGTTGCTCGGTCCTTCCATATCTTTCATGGCCTCAACATTTTTGAGAACAACAGCCACTAAAGTGTCCCACAGTTTGGGTTTATCCGGAACTGTCCTGTGGTGAGGTTGAGGGTGTGCATTCTGGACAGGAATCCTGCGGAAATGGTGCCTTCTCAGAGGCTCACCCGGGCAGATGGGTGACATCGCAGTGTCTTATGGCTGCACAGGTTGAGTCGGGACCCCTCAGGGAGGGGCCTTCCTGGCTTCTCCACTGGAAAGTTCTCATTTGTGCTTATAGTTTCTGACTATTCGGTAGTGAAACACTTTGAGATAGGCAAATACCTCGTTCGTTATCAAACTTTCCCCCACTGGTTTTAGCACCCATTGGTGATTCCTGCCTGAATCAATTATTACTATTTTGTTTCCAAGTAGGAAATGTTTAATCTCACATCTCCTTCTACACTTAATAGTTGGCATTCTACTATCAGGATAATTTGTACTTTTTCTCCCATGTATGTATTTATATTTGCATCACAGTAAACTCATGAATTCTTATCTTATTCAGTGGATTACAATCTGTTGTTATCACTTATTTTGATGCTCAAATTCTCCAAGATTTGGCCAGTGGTTGCACCTCTGTGTGGCTCCTGCGTCCTTTCTACATCCCCATCATTCTTGGACATGTCCTTACTTTCTGGTAAAAGATTTTCCAGGCTAAAGTAGGAATTAACCTGCCCCAGCCTGGAATCAGCCATGTTTCCAAGAAACTCTGCATTCTTTTAGTAGAGAATGTTATTTAGAAACTGGCATGTGGATGCTGGATAAGCTCATTGCTATTGCTATATGTTCTTTGAGAGCTTCAGCAGAGGGAGCTAGGAGGTATACGTACATACGCATATCCCCCAACACACACACAGGCAGGTATGTCTATATCCACCTCTAATTGCCTATACTAAAAACCTTGAGTTCACCCAGATACCACCAATTCCAACCCAACACCACAGGGTTTGTTCCAGCCTCCCCACTTTCCACACTTATAACTCTCGTCTTCAATGGTGAGGAACCTGACTCCCTCTGTTCTCAGCACAGTCACTTACCTTCTCAATCCCGTGCATGCAACTAGTCTCCAGATTGGTCACCTCCTCTGTCCTCCCTATGCTGGCCTCTCCTCATCCCCTCCTCAGCCTCAACCCACCAGGCCTTTTCTGAGCTTCTCTCCTGGGCCCTGACCACTCCCACTGCGGCTGGCTGCCTCTGGAGTCTCACCTTGTTGGTCTCCTCCAATAGATATTATTTAAACAGAATAAAGAAAAAAATGGAAGCAGTGAGAAGGGTAACATCTTTATTTGAACTCTCTCACAGCTGACCCTCGAACAACACGGGTTTAAACTGTGCAGGTCCACTTATATGTGGATTCTCTTCCATATCTGGTACCCCTGAGACAGCAAAGGCCAACTCCTTTTTTTCCTCCTCCTCCACACAATTTTCTTAAGAACATTGTCTTTTCTCTAGCTTATTTTATTGTAAGAATACAGTATGTAATACATACAGCATACATAGCATGTTAATTGATGGTTTACGCTCTCAGTAAGGCTTCTGGTCAACAGTAGCTGCTAGAGTCCAGTTTTTGGGGAGTCAAAAATTGTATGTGGGGTTTTAACTGTGCAGGGGTCACCACTTCCAAACCCTGCATTGTTCAAGGCTCAACCGTTGGATGCTCCTGGAATCTTGCTCTCTCTCTCTCTCTCTCATTTGTGGTTATCAAAAGTACGTAGAAGAAAAAGTTGTCTCCAAGTCTGGAGGGTAAGAGGATTAGGGTGGGGTAGGTGTAGGGATTTGGGAGTGCTCTCCAGGGATCATCTGGAAGCTGCCCCTACCTTCAACTGAGAATAGCTTCTCTAGACACAGTTACTGCTTCTCGAAAGTTTCTCATTTACCCCTGAAACTCAAATAAATAGAATTTGTATTTTTTGGATTCTATGACAATAATAGTAAAATTTGTCATGGATGTAATATTAGCTTTTCAGGGGAAAATCCTATTTACCTTAAATGTATGTATTAGACAGGATAGGATAGGCTATGCTGCGGTAACACCCGAAGCCCACCGTATTCTTTCACATCGTCACGGTTCGTTCCTTTCTCAGGTCACAGTTGAATGCGGGCCGGGCGAGCGCATGCCCCCCAGTGTCAGGGGAAGAGGGAAATGAAAGAGGCTTCCTAGCGTTTAGCTGCCTCAACCTGAAGGCGATGCATAATGCCTTCATTCTTATTTCATGAGTCCAGGAAAACTGCAAAGAAGCCTGGGAAGTGGAAGGAAGAGCATGGATATTTAGTAAGTACAAAGAATCTCTCTAGATTGTGTAATTGCCTAGTTACAAATACGTTAAAATGAGGCGGTTTGGAACTGAGGAAATATGTTTTAGTAATAACTAAAACCTTGTGACTCAAGGAGAAGTTGTAAACATTAGCGTCCATTAGAAATTTAGCAGAATTTTGTTGTACTTTTAAACTTAGAAATTTTTAGTGTTGGACACATGCATTGTTTCATTTTCCTTCACCAACATTTGCTGCTCAGCTGGTAGCATCGTGCCTAGCATGCACACATGATGCTAGACTTTTGCTCAAGGATCGATGCCTTGTGGTGAGTTACGCTTAGCGATATCCTTGCCTTTACCCAAGCACGATTTTCTTCTGTGCAAACATTCAGAGCTATACAAAGATTGCTTCTAAGACCAGGTGTATTTTTTTTTTTTTTTTTTTTTTTTGAGACGGAGTCTTGTTGTGTCTCCTGGGCTGGAGTGCAGTGGCCGGATCTCAGCTCACTGCAAGCTCCGCCTGCTGGGTTCACGCCATTCTCCTGCCTCAGCCTCCTGAGTAGCTGGGACTACAGGCCCCGCCACCTCGCCCGGCTAGTTTTTTGTATTTTTTAGTAGAGACGGGGTTTCACCGTGTTAGCCAGGATGATCTCGATCTCCTGACCTCGTGATCCGCCCGTCTCGGCCTCCCAAAGTGCTGGGATTACAGGCTTGAGCCACCGCGCCCGGCCAGACCAGGTGTATTTTTTTGTCAAGCTTGCTGTGTCCTAGCAATCCCCCATTAAACAGCTTGGCTTTTAAAGTGGACACAGAAAGGATCTAATTGGAATGGAATTTTAGTTAACTTAAGAAGCAAATGTAGCAATTCAGCTTGAAACTGTCATGAAGTCACTCCCACAAAAATCAAGGAGGAGATCAAGCCCAAATGTGCTTTCTTCTAAGAAGCGTTCTGAGTTGCAAATAGCTCCCTCCCTGGTGTGTGACCGCTCTGTGCACCTCTCTCTGGAGTCCTGAGTCACCGCCTGGGCAACTCTCAGAGAACTCCACGCAGACACAGAGAACAGTGAATACACTTTTATAAGTCAGTGAATCAATGTCAGTTGTAGCTCAGGGCATGTCAGGGCTGTAGGAACCGTATAAAATTATACAGGGCGTGAACCAGGGATGGAACAATAGAAACAGAGGTCATGTGTTTTCATATTGGTGATTAATAAGAAAAACGCAGGTTTTATTTATCCTGGGGACATGCCAGCCCACGGGCAGCATGGGGGTGTGTGAGGCCCTTTGTAGTGAAAACTAACAAGGAACGAAAGTGTGCAGGAACGACCTTCCTCCTTTTCCAAGTAAGGCAGCCTGCCGATGAGACAGTTGGTGTGTGTGCATCTCTGCTTTACCGCCTCCTTTCGGGGAGGTAACAAGCTTGGAAAAAGAATGACTTGCTGGACTGATACTGACTGTCATGGACTCCAACACTCACGAGCAAAAATTCTCACATTCAGAGAGTCAAAGGCAGAGGGAGGATTTGGCACAAACTCTTGTGTTGGCAACATCAGTGATCCTGGGGAAGTCCTCTGAGATAAACACAGGAGGCCCGTCCTCAGAGCCAATGTCTGCATTGTCCTTTACAAAGTACTTTCATGCCCATTCTCTCTAAAATTCCTCCCCGGGGTCCTGTAAGGGACAGAGGTCAAGTGTCCTCACTCTCTACCAGATAAAGAAACACACACAAAAAGTGTGAGATTTTGGACTGGTGCACGATCAGGCAGCTGGTGGAGGCCAGGACTTGTAGCCAGGTCTCCACACTCCAAAGGCATCCTGGGTCTCTACGCTCAAGTGTTCTTTCTCTAAAGCAGGTATCGCAAAATCATATACCTCCAAGATCCAGGTAGGGAGAGGAGATGAGGGAGCTTGGCTGGAGGCTGGCTGGGAAGGCCCAGGGCAATAGGAGAGAGCCTGTAACACTCTGAGGTGCCTGTGCACTCAGCTCCTGCAGGTCCATGCCCTGTGCAATGCAGGCCCACTGTTGCCAGGTCCTCTAGCCTTCAGGAGAAACCAGAAACCCAACATTCTGAGAGCTTTCTATTTGCAAGCGTTTGTGTTGGCAACTAATTTCATTTGTTCTTTAAATCACACACCCTTGAACTGAATTTGATTTACAGGTTGCAACCCCTGTCTTGCAGTATCTTTGGAATTTCTGTGGGCAAAGAGTTAGATAAAGGATAAAACGAAAACTAAAACAGAGACAGGTAACCCCAGAGGAAATGTAAAAGCATGAGCACCTCCTTTGGAAAGGTAAGATCTGAAGTAAAGTTGAAACGAAAGAAAGGATCAAGATGGGAGTAATTCTCCCTTGTCTGAAGGAGGAACCTAAGGGAAGGCTTGTATTGCATGGTCTCAGAAGAGAGCCTGCCCCTCAGCTCAGCTCGTGGAAAGAAGATGCTAAAGATGAAGGAAGATAAATTGAGAAGAGATTTTTGGGTATGACTGTGTAAATAGCCTTAAGAGTTTTGTACATTCAAGATACCTGGCCGGGCACAGTGGCTCACACCTGTAATCCCAGCACTTTGGGAGGCTGAGGTGGGTGAATCACTTGAGGTCAGGAGTTTGAGACCAGCCTGGCCAACATGGAGAAACCCCGTCTCTACTAAAAATACAAAAAAGAGTCAGGTGTGGTGGAGGCTGCCTGTAATTCCAGCTACTTGGATGGCTGAGGCAGGAGAATCTTTGAACCAGGGAAATGAAAATTGCAGTGAGCCAAGATTGTGCCACTGCACTCCAGGGCACTCCAGCCTGGGCAGCAGAGCAAGACTCTGTCTCAAACAAACAAACAAACAAACATAAAAGCCAATTAAAAAAGAAAAGAAAGAGAAGATGGAGAGGCAGTATGATAACCATGAAAATATGAAAATATCAAGCATCCGTTAAACACTTGCTTCACATTGAACACTGTTCTAAACCCTAGATATGGAACAAACCATTTATCCCTCACAAGCCTATGAGGAACTTAGCAGGATTATGCCCATATTAAAGATGAGAAAACAGAATTGTCTTGAGGCTATGGAATTTGCCCAGGGTCAGCCACCTTGGTTGGGGCACCCATGAAAGTCTGACTCTAAACATGTGCTTTTACCTGCTTTACTATCCTACATTCTGAGGGAATAGAAAGTTCCCACGAATGAAGAGATCAGACAGACTCACACTGAGTCACGCATGACCCCCTCCTCCAGGAAGATCGGAATTCCTAGAGAAACTCTCGCCGAGGTAGGATCCCCTAATCTCATCTGAGTAGACGAAGTCTTGACCAGATAAGCCAGATCCACAGTGTTAAGGATTACGTCCGTGCCTATGACCCATCAATTCCACAGTGAGTGTTTGCAGAGGACTTGCTAAATCATCAAGCATAAATTGTGGCTCTTATCCTCAAGGAAATGGGGGAGATAAGATTTACACTAAAGAGAAAAGAGCAAATAATAGAATCACCACTCCACGGCCCATCAGGATAGAGGAGGAAGCGGCACATGGGCCAGGGGAAACTAGCCCTGATTTATGCAAGAGTTTGGGGAGCAACTAACCTTTTAGGCTTCTCAAAGAAATAGCAAAATTTTGAAAATAAAACTCAGATGCGTACCTTCCTTACTGGCCTCATTAGCTAGGTGAGCAGAGGTGTGCTGGGGAGTGGAGGGACACAGGGGTATGGATCCTCCTCTCCTGTCTTCATTTCTTTCTTGATCTGTAGATGAGGTCTTTGGCTCTGGCCTCTGCCAGCTTTGGGACCTGCCAGTGCAGCTGATCATGCAATAGGTTTCAGAGGACTCGAAGCCACCATACTCTGCCCTCATCCCCAATACTGTGGGACTCCTTTCAGATGGATTAGATTAAACCAGAGGGCAAGAGGAAATTGAATAAAATACTCGATCCCAAGACAGCAGTTCTTTAAATTTCATAGTCATAAACCCAGGAGGAGCACGTGCATAAATCTGGTCTGATGTTGCACAGCCAGGCGGTGAGCTTGAAAAGAAACAGCCCTGAGCATGCCGTCAGCAACAAATGCTCTTTAGCAATTCTGTGGTTGTTAAATAACAATTTACAATGATTTATCTAGTTTCATTGACATGACTACCCTCCGAAATCCAATTGCACGCTAGCCCTGTTGCATTGGTCAGGAATGTGTTGAAAGTACAATGAAAGATCTTAAAGGAATAAGTTTAAAAAAAAGTTCTCCTACAAGTAAAGAAGAAAGCAGGGGAGTTCCTGAGGCTTGGCCTGGTGAATTCTGAAGACGATGTGACCGTGGATGTGTCGGCCCATCTCTCAGAGCTTCGGATTCCTTAATGCAAACTCAGTAAGAGTAATGATACCCACTTCACTCTGTGGCTGGAATGGCTGGTTATGAGGCAGGTTTGTGAGAGTCCTCTGAGGTTTTGAAGTGCCATTCAAAGATGGAGATATTAGAAAGGCATCAGCTTGAACTCAGAGACTGCCCCTCACATTCATAGTTTACATGAGCAATTTTCCCTACTGGTGACTGGAACATGCTAAGATGCTGGTTTTTATTGACTGGAGGCCTGGAACAGGAGCCACAGATTCCACAGTTCCCGCCCAGCAAGTACCACTCCGCCTCCACTTAAGGAAACACACACACACCAGACACACCCACAGCCATGACCAGCGTGAAGGAGCTGACCTTAGAGCACGTCCTCCCCGGGAGAGTCAAAGCTGCTTCGAGCAATGTTGGGCACACAGAGCCTTCTTCCTCAACGCCAGAATGCCCAGAGTACATGGCGATCAACTGTTCACTCGTAACAGTAAGAAGAGACACATGTTACTCTGAGACCTTTCTAACTTCTCGATGAAGGCATTTTCAGGGCTATAACTTTCCTCTTATTACCGCTTTGGATGCCTCCCAAAGGTTTTGGCAAGCTGTGTCCTTATATTTATTAATTTCAATTAAAAAAATTTTCTGCCATAATTTTGATGTTCACCCAAGAGATATTCAAAAGTATGCTACTTAATTTCCATATATTTGTGTAGTTTTCAGAGATCTTCTTGGTATTTAATGAGATCTGAACCCCAAACCTCATCTTCACACCATATCCCCATGTAATAAATCTGCTCATGTGTCCTCTGTATCTAAAATAAAAGTTGAATTTTTTTAATTTAAAAAAGGAATAGACACATGAGTTTCTGGAAAATGAAGTGATTATTAGATAGACAACTTTAGAGAAAAATCGACACTAGCCACTGGGTCTGAGCGAGTCAAGTGAGTGGACATGCACGTGTGTGTGTGGTGTGTGTGGGGGGG
>NC_045438.1:167331366-167337285 GCF_002776525.5 Piliocolobus tephrosceles | reverse complement strand
TGCGTGTGTGTGCGTGCCGGTGTGTGTGTCTCCCCACTCTCATTATGTGCTCAGCAAATGCCCCCCTGTCAAACAGACTCTATCTTCTGCCTACCTGGCCTGGGCACAGCATCTCTCCAAAAATAAATGAAGGTGGTTTCACTGAATTTCCCAACATCCAGTGGATTAACTAAAGTTAATTTATAAAGATCTGTTTATTATTCTACAGGGGATTCTTGAAATGCTTTATCCTGCGAGGGTTGTGAAGATGAAACGTTTTTCTTTGTATCTGGCTGATGTTCTAAAAGAGTAATAGTGACCCACGCAAAAAGGATCAAACCCTCTGAAAGATCAAAATACTCTGATGCTGCCCAGATAATTGACCAACTGTCGTCACGGGAGTGCGCTTCACCTGACTGTGGTGTGCTATCAGTGGCCCCATCTCTAATAATTAAGCTAGACATAAATGTTACAAGTTACATCATCCCTGTGCTGAGAGGGCCGTGGTTTGCCTGCATTTCCCGTTTCTCACAGGGAAGGCCCCACGGCCGTTGCCCAGCCCTGGACTGGAGCCCCCCGATCGCCTGGAGTGGCAGCGGTGGCCAGTGAGTGGAGGCCTCAGCCACGCCCATCCATCCTGTGGCCGCTCCGTAGAACAGAGCTGAGCTTCTGAACATCCACTTCAATGTGGACGGGCTTTAAAATCTCCCCAGATTTTAAATGAACTCATCTTAGACCTCTCTTAAGTGAGGCTTCCCATTCTCAAGCTGTCTACAGAGGAAAGCCCGAGGCAGGCTCGTTATTTATTCTCTGTTTACGTTTCCCTGAAGCGAGGTAGCTGTGCTGTCCAGGGCTTTGCTTATAAATCTCCTGCGTGATAAGCTGGGCGTTGGCAGGTGTCTGCAGGACTTGTCTTCCCGGTGTTTTATGGCTGTCTGCTGTGGTTTCCAGAGAGCACAGCTTATCTGCGAACTCCTTCGGCTCAGGCCCTTTTGGTTCCAGTCTGTCCTCACCAGCATGTGGCCCCATCTCCCTGAGCAGCTGACACAATCAGAAAAGACTAATCACCAGACCCTCTCCACCCAGGCGCGGTGTTTGGCCCTTGGATGCTTGAAGCCGCATGGCTGTGCTTAGGGTGACCAGCCAGGACTGTGCCCACATAGCCCCGGGAGTGCTGGGCAACCTGGGATGCTCGGCCTCCCTGATGCTGCTTCCCTGGGCAGCTGGTGAGCGTCCCGTAAAGCAAAGCGCCCTAAACAGCACTGTCCGGGAGGGTGGTGAGCAGCGGCCCCTGACCTGAGGCTCCAGAAAGCACCAAGCTAGGGAGCAGTGAACTGGGTGGGACTGGAGCCAGAAAAAATACCAGGAGCCAAAGAAAGTTGCTGCTGTTCTTGCCTCTCTCCTATGGATCAAGTCGTCTCCAACGACTGAATTAGAAACTACTTCATGGAGACTTCCCAGACATGAACTCAGTGGCTTCAGAGGGCTTAGAAGGCCATCTTCCTGCAACATTCCACTTCCTCCTCCAATAAAGGCAAAGGGACCCCAAGCCAAACAAGATTTGCTTAAGGTTTAACATGCAAGCTCAGAGCTACTGACGGCAACCCTGCCCACTGCACCACAGTGTTCCCAAAGGAAAGGGCTAAGCTCCCCACCTGTCTTCAGGGACGCTGCAACCCAGCAACCCAGCAATCAACTAAGCCATCGGTGGGCCAACAAGCAGCACACGGGGCTGGCTGGGAGTGAGAATCCACATTCTTGCCGTAAACAGTGACT
Organism: Piliocolobus tephrosceles; assembly: GCF_002776525.5. NCBI lineage: Eukaryota > Metazoa > Chordata > Mammalia > Primates > Cercopithecidae > Piliocolobus > Piliocolobus tephrosceles. The sequence goes on along the minus strand of NC_045438.1, from coordinate 167,335,530 downwards.
ATCACGGGAGTTCAGAAGAGGCCAAGCTTTCTTTCCCAAGCATGAAAAGTGATTTTTTTTTTTTGAGACAGGGTCTTGCTCTGCTGCCCAGGCTGGAGTGCAGTGGCGCCATCTTGGCACATTCAGCCTTGACCTCCTGGGCTCAAGCCATCCTCCCGCCTCAATCTCCACAGTAGCTGGGAGCAGATTTGTGTACCACCATGCCTGGATAATTGTTTTTGTACAGACAGGGTCTCGCTATGTTGCCCAGGCTGATCTCAAATTCCTGAGCTCAAGCAATCTGTCCACCTTGGCCTCCCAAAGTGCTGGGATTACAGGATTACAGGAGTGAGCCACGGTGCCCAGCCAAAAAAAAAAAAAAAAAAAGTGATATTTGAGCTGAGCATGGAGAAGGGAGGACTTTGATGAGCTCACACAAAAGGGCAACATTTCAAGTGAAAGAAAGAGCATGCCTGAACGAGTGGAATGTGCATGCTCCAGCAGGGTTTAGCTGGTACACAGTAGGCACTCAGTCCCTGTCTTGTTGTCGGGTGAGGGACTAGGTATTTGCAGACTAGCAAATGCCTTGTCATTCACCAGAGTTTTCAGTTTCAGCCACTCTAGCCAGGGGTAGGAGAAGGCCGGCCTCCCACTGAGATGGGACACACCTTCCCCATCGGGAGCAGACCCTCCACAGAAATGCGGCAGACGGGGGCTTCCAGGGCACCATTCCCAGGCGTTTCTGAGCGGGCCTCTCCGTGTCTCTTGCAGAAGAATGCTGGGGAGTCACCCTGGGCCATGTGGCAATAGGGGTTGCGATACAGCCATTTATTCCACACACAGAACCCTGCAGACACGGCCTCACCATCCAATTACCAGGATGACTGGGGAAGCAATTATCATTGACTTGGCCCTCGTGTAATTAAATCCACAACTGCCACATGGCACGGCCTCACCCATGTGTAATGAAAGCTCCTCAGCAACCAAAGGAGTGTGGCCTGGAGGAGAGAGGGCTGGAGAGTGACCACGAGATGGGTCACCAGGGTGATTTCCTCCCCCAACTCCCAGGATTCACTGCTTAAAACAGTCCTGAAGCCAGCAGATACCTCCCAGCCACTCCAGGGCATCTGGCCACCACTGGGGCCTGGGAGTCCCACCCAGCAGCTCAGCCTCATCAGGCCAGAGAGCACAGGTGGGAACATTCAGAAAACATTCGAACCAGAAGTTCTCACCAAGGTCACGTGGGGTCGAGGCTTCCAAATGGTATGCTCTGGATCTTGGGGACATCTGAGCAAGTCTCTGAGTTACTAAAATAGACCTCCAGACCCCTGCATGTGTCAAGAAAGGGCCTCTATTGAGATCCACCCATGTGGCCTAATCTCACATTTTAAAAAGCTGAAGATACGGAGGTCAGAGGACCCTCTCTGTCCATCAAGTTGATTTGCCAGGAAACTTGGACTAAATCTGTGCTTCCTGACTCCTACTCTTGTCTCTTCCCCCCAACTGTGTATCTCCCAACACGCCCCCACCCTCACCACACAGACATACACGTGCTTCCATATACACATACACACACACACACACAGAGACGGACACACAGACACAGACATACACACACACTGCGTCAGAGCCATCTCCCGGTAGGTCCTTCCCACCAAGCAAAATAGTAATAATAAACAACGGTTACCTACACAATAGCACACTTTCTTGAAGACATACATGTGCCGGAAAACAGGCTAATTATTTCCCATTTTTCCATCTACTTTTTGCAGTTACCTGGTGCAATAGGTGTCATCCCCATGCTCTATGGGAAGCAGAGTAAGGCGCAGAGCTCGTGTCTGGGGAGGCCGTGTCGGTCCAACCCCCACCAGGAGCTTCCCATACCCTCTACGTTCTTACTTCAAAGCTTTTCCCCTCAAAGGGAATGCAAAAGAGAAACTCCGACAAAGGAAACGCCAGCCAACCAAGTTTTCTTGGGATTAGGACAGGAGCCTTTCAAAAGAATAATAGTGGGGAAGGCTAACGAGGAGGAATGTGAAGAATGGACCCTTATGAAGCGCAGCTCTGTCCTTTTCCACAGAATATCTCAATATGGTGACTCCTGCACAGTGCTCATGTATTTTCACGGAGCAGTTCTGCGCATCCACTAAAACTCACACCCGGCTCCTAGATGCAGGCTGCCAGCCCCTCGAAGAGCAAGGTCACCTCTAAAGCCCCCTCCAACCACCACCGATGACAGCCTTCTCTTCCCCACACCCCACTCAAACCAAGCCTGCCTCTCGTCCTCAGTCCCCCTCACCTTCTCCGGCCTCCCTCTCCTGATCTGCACCTGCCCTGGAATTCCCGTCCTAGCCATCTGCCACGACCTGCGCGCAGCCCTGGGTAGCACTTGCTGTCCCTCTTCCCTGGCACCCGAGACCATGCAGAGGGTTCCACTGGGCAGGCGTGTGACATCTCTGATTGACAAGGCCCTCAGGGCCCGCGGTGGAGCTGCTCCTGGGCCTTCATCCTGCGTCTCCCTTGATCTACTGCCTGCAGGCTGGGGTCCCCTGTGCCTTCTTCTCCCTCCCACTCTTCTTGGTTCCTTTATCCACTTCCACATCCACTTCCAGGCTCCTCTGGGTCTTTTCCAGCATGTGTCTGAGGCCACCGCCCCTGCCGCCAGTTATAACCATCTTCCTCTCCACCTGGTCCTCCGAGCGACTGGAAACACAAGTGGATGTGTTCATCCTTGGGCGCCGTCTTCCGCCTGACGAACAGGCTTCCAATGCAGCTGTGGTTCTTGAACTTCGGTGTTGGCCGCGACTACCAGCAGGCCTGTCTAGAAAGCAGACTCTTTTCCATCTCCCTGAAATGTCTGACTCAGTCTATCCAGGTTGGGCCCAAGAATCTTGGAATGAATGTTTCAGATGATTGCGCTGTTTCATTCAAGGATCACACTTCAAGAAAAAATTGCCTTAATTAAGCCATCCTTCCAAGAATCGGCCATGTTTCTCCAAAATCAAACCCATCTCACAGCCTGTGCTTCTCCCTCACCCTCTCAATCTCTGTAGCCGGGCGTCCTGGCCCCTCCACTGCACTGACTGATGATGCACACTCACCAGGCGGGTGCCAGGTGCACAGTTCCTCTGGTGTTTGGTGTGGCTGTTTACCCACTCACCCACTCCCTGGAGCTTGCAATCCTCTTGTCCTGTGCGTGCGTGTGTGTGCGTGTGTGTGTATGAATATATACAAAACTTACCCTTCTGACATTTTTAAGTGTGCAACTCAATGACATGAAGTGCATTTGCATTGTATATCCAGTCCTGTTTCTTCCAAGACGGAGTCTTGCTCTGTCACACCAGTGGCACAGTCTCAGCTCACTCCAACCTCCGCCTCCCAGGTTCAAGCGATTCTCCTGCCTCAGCCTCCCAAGTAGCTGGGATTACAGGCATGCACCACCATGCCTGGCTGATTTCTTGTATTTTTAGTAGGGACAGGTTTTTGCCATGTTGGCCAGGCTGGTCTTGAACTCCTGGCCTCAGGTGATCTACCCGCCTCGGCCTCCCAAAGTGCTGGGGTTACAGGGGTGAGCCACTGCAGCTGGCCATCAAGCTCTTTTATCTTTAATAACAATGGGCTGTTCAAATGACCTTCCCACCTCCCAGATTGTTACCTGCAACTATTCTTTGTTTCAGCCTCTACCTCCTCCTAGCCTTTCAATTGCTGTCTCCTCTTCCACCCCCAAACTTTCCACACAAGCTCCCTCAGTTATATTCTCCATACTTGACATTCTGAGATACACTCCAGCTTTTTCCTCTAGAGTCAGCCCCTCTCCTGAACCTAAATGCATATTTTGTGCTACTTGCTGACTTCCCTTAGTTTGGTGCCCAACAGACATCCGAGATTCCAGTTGTCCATGCCCCTCAGAGCACCTGCCCTGCACACTCCCTGGCTGAGGTACCTCTTCAGTCACTCACTCCATTGCCAAGTTTGAGGATAGATTGTAACTCTTTCAGTACCTTGGACCATTTCTCTATAGAATTAATTGAAATTTCTGTTGATTGTACCTTAATATTTATTCAGATAATATTTACTAGGGATTTCCCATAGGTTGAGTATTTGGGATACTCCAGCGAATAAGGATCTGCAGAGGTGCTTACAAGCTGGTGGGGGAGGCACTTACAGTACATTACAAGCTGGTGG